>NC_090388.1:59370210-59493328 GCF_036365525.1 Heterodontus francisci | reverse complement strand
TGAGATGGCCAAACAGGCCAGTATGCAGCTGCAGTATGTGGGAGCTCCTGGATGCCACGGCAATCCATGGCAACGACATCTGTAGTAAGTGTCTCCGGCTTGAGGAGCTTCGGCTCAGAGTCATTGAGCTGGAGATTGAGCTGCAGACACTGCGATGCATCAGGGAGGGGGAATGTTACCGAGACACTTTGTTCCACAAGGCAGTCACACACCTTAGGGTAGGGTTATTAGGTTTGCTCAGTGGTCAGGGACAAGAGGGTGTGTGACTGCGAGTCAGGGGATCGATAAGGTGGGAGTGGAGGAGCCTCAGCCCTTGCAGTTGAGCAACAAGTTCAAGGTTCCTGCAGCTTCTGTGGACAAGAGCAAGGGCTGTAGTGTCGATGAGCAGACTGACCATGGCACCATGGTACAGGAAACCGTTTAAGTGCGGGGAGCAAAAAGGAAAGTTGTGGTAGTAGGGGACAGTATAGTGAGAGGGATTGACACTGTTCTGTGCAGCAAAAAGTAAGAATCCAGAAGCCTGTGTTGCCTGCCTGGTCTCAGGGTTTGGGACATCTGCTCAGGGATGGAGAGGAACCTACAGTGGGAGGGGGAGGATCAGTTGTCATTGTCCATGTAGGTACCAACGACATAAGCAGGATAAGAAAAGAGGTTCTGCATAGTATGAGGAACTAGGCACCAAATTAAGAAGTAGAACCTCAAGGGTAATAATCTCTTTATTTTTTTATTTTATTTTAGTTTCATCATTTTTTTTTTAACCATGTACCTGCCCACTTTTTTTTCATGTCTGTGCTTTTGGCCAGGGCTGTTCATTATTCAGTCATTTAACACCCTCTCTGCACTAACGCTTTGTCTTTCACCACACCATTAACACACCCTTTGTCTTTGCTCCATGACCTTCTGGTCAGTTATTCTCTGTGACTCTCTGTCCTATCAACACCTTCCCATTTGTTATCTTTTGCCCCACCCCTGCTTTATTTGCTTAAAACCTATTACATTTCTAACCTTTGCCAGTTCTGATGAAAGGTCACTGACCTGAAATATTAACTCTGCTTCTCTCTCCACAGATGCTTCCAGAGTATTTCAAACATTTTTTGTTTTTATTAGATTACAAAGTTCTCCTTTTGCATTGCCAGTATCCTGCTCCTTCTGGATGCTGACCAGCACATCGCACTCTGGCTCCTAGTTTCCTACATTCCTCCCTAACCCAGTCTCCCAATGCCTCGCTGTCTCCTGTGCACAAGTTTCCCCATGGACTTCAGGATGGTTAAGCTCAACCTCCATCACTAGGCTAGGGACTTCCCACATTGCCAAGAGCTCTAACTTTTGAAAGGAGGATAATCTATCTTAAACTACTCTTCTGCCATGGGCTGCATGCACTAATCACTGTCCTTATCTTCTAGTTATTAATTATACTACCAAGCTAACGCTGTGCTACCAACTCAAGATGAACTGTTTGCGTAGTGTCCTAATTTGCTTCATCTCCATCTCTTTTACGCTTGTTATTGTCCTCCGGAATGTATAGGCTCTCCTCTTATCTGGAAGTGTCTGATCCTTCTGACTTGTTCCAAAACAAAACCTACTATCAGTCAGTAAGTTTATCTATTAGGTCAAGCGCCAGCACATCACAAGGACATTTTAACTTGCCATACACAGGCAAGGTCTGATGGGAAATTGGTAAACTAGTAATTGTTAATATTCTAACAAGTACCATTTACTGCAATAACATGAATGTGAGACCACTCTTTCCCCTCCTTCCCCTCCCCAAACCCCCAAACACTGAAATCAATTTCTACTCCTTTTCCATAACTATGACTGTGAAAAAGTGACTGTCATAAACAAATTAGATAAATAAAAGAAAGAAATAAATTGGGAATGGGAGGAAATACTTTATTTCACATGTTGATTGGTGACTAATACACAGTGACACCCACTGAGAGGTTACCGGCGAGCCTGCCTGCAGATAATCAGATTCCGATTCAAATATTTTTCTGGCTGCAAGAGTGTAGTGTGTTGGAGCATCGTTGCAGGGCATCAGAGTTCTTGATTTCAGGACTGGGGAGACACTGAATTGGGGCCAGATGCTCATTCTCTGGATCAAGGAGAAATTGGAAAGGAGTTGTTTCTAGGCTACTGTCATGCAAATGCTATCTCAGCATGGCTCTGAAAGAGATCTGGGAGTAAGTTGTTTACTACCCTGTCTGTGGTAGTTGATGCATTTCCCTCGGAGTGCAAAACTTTACCCATAAATCAAAAAAGGTTTCATTTTTTTAAAAAACCGAATGACTTTTCTGTTTACAGAATGTGATTGATTTGTGTTTTCTCAGGAACAAAGGCGTAACCGTTTAGCAAGGGAGCTGCCCTCTGTGTCTCGAGATAAAGTAAGATTTAAGGGAAAATTGAAGTCAGTGGGCAATTGTGTTGCATAATGTTCTGCGTCTTGGGGGTAATAGAGTGCAGGTTCAAACTCTTTGCACTGCACAGCAAATTCCTCATTTTTTGTCAGGGAGGCAGCAAATGGATATGATGGAAAAACAGAAGGCAGTTCAATCCACCCAATTGTGCATGCATCAAAGGCAACTGAGAAGGATGAAAAAAATCACTTAACGAATAGTGTGGGAAGGGAAGGGAACGGTTTGTTTTTGTAGTTTTTATAGAAATAACTGATTTTTAAAGGATCCTTGTTTGGCTGAAAATATTGAATTTCTTGCCAACAAGTGACAAGTTAGTTGGTGTGGGAGCATTTGTCCAGTAAATTGTCACTGTTTATCCACAGTATTTCTGAAAAGGGGATGGACTTGTATGAATGTTGATACTGTTTTATGAACTAGGCATAAATGTTTTATTTACAGCTTTACCTTTTCTTAAAATAGTTATTTTAATTATTCACCTTTCAACATTTTTCCTGCTTTTCTTTACTTGCTGCAGTCTTCTAAAGCTCCCAGTGCTATGCCAGCTCCTCCCCAGGAGACTACTGCTGAATTTGAGGGAAAGGTTGGTCATCTATCTGCTACATGCGTTATTGTGGCACAACGCTTTATTATAATCTGATAGTGGCTCCAATTTGTCCTTCATGTTCTGAAAATCCTTTCCATCTTTTGCAGTACCTGCACGTGCTTTCATCTCTTGACAGAAGGTTACTCGTCAATGACCTTATACAGATATATAATGTAGCAAACAATATAGGAAAAGTAATAAAAACGGAAAGTGCTGGCAATACTCAGCAGGTCAGGCAGCATCTGTGGGGAGAGAAGCAGAGTTGACGTTTCGGGTCTATGATCTTTCATCACAACTGGCAAAATTTAGAAAAGAATTAGGTTTTAAGCAAATAAAGTGGGGGGTTATTTGGTGGGGAAGAGAACAAAAGGGAAGGTGTATGATAGAGCAGAGGGCAGGAGAGATTAAATAACAAAACTGTCATGGGGCAAAGAGCATGTTCATGCTTGTGGTGGAAGACAAAGCATTAGGCCAGAGAACGTGTTAATGGCAGAATAATGAGCTGCTCTGTCCACATGAAAAAACAGGCACATAAAAAAAAAAGAAAAATATTAAAGGCCAGTCATGCTCTGAAATTGTTCAACTCAAGGTTGAGTCCACAAGGCTGTAGAGCACCTAATTGAAAGATCAGGTGCTGCTCCTTGAGCTTGTGTGATGTCCACTGGAACACTGCAGCAGGCCAAGGACAGAAATGTGAGCATGAGAGCAGGCTGGGGGAGGTGTTGAAATGGCAAGCAACTGGAAGCTTGGGGTCATGCTTTCGGACTGAGCGGAGATGTTCTGCAAAGCGGTCACACAATCTGTGTTTGGTCTCCCCACCGTGAGCAGTGAATACTGTATACTAAATTGAAGGAAGTACAAGTAAATCGCTGCTTCACCTGGAGGGAGTTTTTGGGGCCTTGGGTGGTGAGGAGAGAGGAGGTAAAAGGGCAGTTATTACACTTCCTGCGATGGCATGAGAAGGTGCCGTGGGAAGGGGACGAGGTGTCAGGGGTGATGGAGAAGTGGACCAGGGTGTAATGGAGGGAACAATCCTTTCAGAATGCTGACGGGAGGGGAAGGGAAGATGTGTTTGGTGGTGGCATCACACTGGAGGTGGCGAAAATGACAGGTTGATCCTTTACATCTGGAGACTGTTGGGGTGGAAAGTGAGGACAAGGGGAACCCTGTTATAGTTCTGGGAGGGAGGAGAAGGGATGAGGGCAGAAGTGCGAGAAATAGGTCAGACACAGTTGAGGGCCCTGTTAACCGCAGTGGGGGGAATCCTTGGTTGAGGAAAAAGGAAGACCTATCAGAAGTGCTGTGTGGAAGGTTGCATCATCATAACCAATGTGTCGGAGATGGAGAAACTGGGAGAATGGGATGGAGTCCTTACAGGATACAGGGTGTGAAGAACTGCAGTCAAGGTAGCTGAGGGGGTCAGTGGGCTTATGACAGCCTATCCCCAGAGATGGAGACAGAGAAGTCGAGGAGGGGAAAGCAAGTGTCGGAGATGGACCATGTAAAAGTGAGAGAAGGGTAGAAATTGGAAGCAAAGTTGATGAAGTTTTCCAGTTCGGGCGAGAGCAGGAAGCGGCACCGATACAGTCATCAATGTACTGGAAAAAGAGGTGAGGGAGGGGGCCTGAGTAGGACTGGAACAAGGAATGTTTGACATATCCCACAAAAAGATAGGCATAACTAGGACCCATGTGGGTAGCCATAGCAATACCTTTTATTTGAAGGAAGTGAGTGGAGTTGAAGGAGAAGTGTAAGAACACGTTCAGCCAGGCGGAGGAGGGTGGTGGTGGATGGGGACTGGTTGAGCTTCTGTTCAAGGAAGAAGTGGAGAGCCCTCAGACCATCCTGGTGGGGGATGGGAGTGTAGAGAGATTGGACGTCCATAGTGAAGACGAGGCAGTTAGGGCCAGGAAACTGGAACTTGTTGAAATGGCGTAGGGTGTCAGAAGAGTCACGGATGTAGGTGGGAAGAGACTGGACCAGGGGAGAAAAGGTAGCGTCAAGATAGGAAGAAATAATTTCAGTGGGGCAGGAACAAGCTGAAACGATGGGTCTACTGGGACAGTCCTGTTTGTGAATTTTGGGAAGGTGGTAAAAGTTGGCTGTCTGGGGTTGTGGGACCCTGAGTACTACTCCAAATTAAACCATGGAAGTTGAAGGGACAAATTCAATCTAGTGAAAGGCACACTTAGGACTGATGTCAATTCTTGCTCACTTACAGCATGGGTAATGGACGTCTGGGTAGTATAGTGAAGACAAATCATTTGAGAAACATTTGAAATCTGATGAAGGGACTGAGATAACAGGATGAATGGCCATCTTCATCTGTCTCTATCATGCTTTTGCATGATGAAAAGAACCTTTGGAAGATGATATAGGCAGCAGCATAAAGAAATTTGGCTTATGCAGACCTATTGCGGAAGTCTTATAACATAGATGATTTAAAAACAGGATTAAGGTTTAAATTCACAAGACACTCGCTGTTCTTAATATGTGCATTTCTTAGCTAATATCTCTGGAATTCAATATGCATGTGTACGAGAATGTGGTATCTTGTAAAATTTACTGTCAGCAATTATAGAAACAAAGTATTACTATTGCCACTTAAATTTCATATAAAAGGCAGCATTATGAAAGAAAATCCTAAACAGGGAGATTGGCAGAAGGAGGTTGTGGTGGTGTTGTTTGGTGTCACACTGATATGTAATAAGCTCCCTTTTCGTAATGCATGTCGTAACCACCTATAAAATGAAGAGCAAAGGCATGGCACCACACTGCTGCGATAATAGTAAAATGCATCGGAGAAAATGGAATTTATTAGAATGGAATTTAGTATAAAATATAGTATACTATGATTTAAAATAAGACCATTGGCTTTGATTTGGTACTGTGTCCTTGGTGTATGCTGCATGGCAAACAAAACTGACAAGTTATGTTGGTGTTGGAGGAACTGGTATTTATTTCTCAAATACCTCATATGTATCGAGAACTCTGCTTCCTATCAAATGGTTCAAATGTTGCACTCCTCCATTGTATGCTTGTGTATGCAATTGCCCAGCTTTTGCACAGTGTATACTGCTGGTAAGCTTCCAGAAATATTTAACAGTTGTTTAAGGGATTGAAGTTAGAGCCTGAACACATTTGAGTCATGGTTTTATTATTGCTGATGTTACCCCTCCTACCCTGCCCTGCCCAGGTTTCAGGTAAAGAAGTCCAGATACAGAATGGGAATCCAGATGGAACAACGACTGGAAGCTGGAGAGGAATGTTGAAAGCTTCTACATCAAAGCCAGATGAAGGATCATCTGAAGAAAAACCTAAGCAGCCTGCTCCTGGCAGCCCTCATAGGGGACCATCAGTAAATTTCCTGGATGTGGTAGGTTGTAATTCTCTTTTCAGTCATTCTTTGTTCCTTGGATAACAGGATAGTTCTGATATGTGAAGATGTGGCAATTTGACAGTCTGATAGGTTCACCATGCCTATTAATATCTAAAGCATGAACATTTCTCTTGTTAATTCCTTTCAATCTTGTCTGCCTTCATTCATTATCTTCTCTTGGCCAGATCTCAAATGGAGTTCAACCCAGAGAAGTGTGAGGTGATGCATTTGGGGAGGTTAAAGAAGGCAAAGGAGTATACGATTAATGGGTGAATACTGAGAGATGTGGAGTGACTGTCCATAGATCCCGGTGGGCAGCAGGACAGGTCAATTAAGGTGTTAAGAAGGCATATGGAATCATTTCCTTTATTAGCCGAGGTATTGAATACAAGAGCAGAGAGGTTATGCTGGAACTGTATGAATCATTGGTTAGGCCACAACTTGAGTACTGTGTGCAGTTCTGTTCACCTCATTACAGAAAGGATGTAATTGCACTAGAGAGGGTCCAGAGGAGATTTTTCAATGATGTTGCTGGGACTGGAAAAGTGCAGCTATGAGGAAAGATTGGATAGGCTGGGGTTGTTCTACTTGGAACAGAGAAGGATGAGGGGAGATTTGATTGAAATGTACAAAATTATGAGGGGCCTGGACTGAGTGAATGTGAAGCATTTGCCAAAGAGAGGTCTTAACAGAGAGGTCAGTGACTAGGGGGCATAGATTTAAAGTGATTGGTAGAAAGATTAGAGGGGAGATGAGGAAAACTTTTTTCACCCAGAGGGTGGTGAGGGTCTGGAACTCACTGCCTGAAAGGGTAGTAGAGGCAGAAACCTTCAACTCATTGAAAAGGTGTCTGGATATGCACCTCAAGTGCCGTAACCTGCAGGGCTATGGACCAAATGCTGGAAGGTGGGATTAGGCTGGGTGGCTTGTTTTTCAGCTGGCACAGACATGATGGAGCAAGTGGCTTCTTTCTGTACCGTGAACTTTCTATGATTCATTGTGCATCAGCTCTTGTCTATGGAAGGGAAGTGGAAAATTCTTATGACTTTGTTTTTGGCAGAAGTATATTTCTTCCAAAGCAACATTGATTGAAAAGTTACCTGTGGAAAATGATACGGGGCAGACGCATAAAAGACTAAAAGTGGCAGAATTATTAATCCTAGCATTTTATTGGGAAACGGAACCAAAATATCTCTGTTTTGTTTTGTTTCCTCATGCCAGTGGTTTGTAAATTTAAAAAATGAATTTGCTCCATCTTTCAGAATGCTACAGTGATGTACATTAAACAATGGAAGCAAATATTTTCATTTTCTTTAGTATGTGGCATACTGTTTATACGTGCAATAATTAAAATGGATATCATCTTCACAGCGTGTTCCTGTCTCGCGTAAACTTTCAGCACGGGAACAGCGAGATTGTGAAGTCATCGAACGACTCATCAAGTCCTATTTTCTGATTGTGAGAAAAAACATCCAAGACAGGTAGGTTTCTGTAATAAATAAGTGCTCTTCTCTACAGTTCATGGTTTATAGCACAGAAATCCCTGGCACCATCTCTTTAAAATAGTGAAAATGTTTTTATATGACTTTTTTGTTTCTGTAAATTTCTTGCAATCTTTTATATTGCAGCACAACTAACTTAAAATAAAAGCAAAATACTGCGGATGCTGGAAATCTGAAACAAAAACAAGAAATGCTGGATTCACTCAGCAGGTCTGGCAGCATCTGTGGAAAGAGAAGCAGAGTTAACGTTTCGGGTCAGTGACCCTTCTTCGGAAGGTTCCGAAGAAGGGTCACTGACCCGAAACGTTAACTCTGCTTCTCTTTCCACAGATGCTGCCAGACCTGCTGAGTGAATCCAGCATTTCTTGTTTTTGTAACTTAAAATAAATATTCCTTGCTGAAGATTTTGATTCCTCACTTTGGACATAGTTATCCACCTGCTAATCGTCCAGTCCCTCCATTAGTTGGTCAGTCTCCACGCGTGAGCTTATACGGGTTTAGCCAGGCTAATGTTAGGAGAGGAGCGGACCTACAGGAGGAACATTGAGTGGGGAGCAGTTAAATAAAGCCCGAGGATCATGACCTACAGCACTTGCCTTCTGGGAAAGCAGCAGACTGGAGTGGACTTGCAGGAGGAACACTGAGTGGGGAGCAGTTAAATAAAGGCCAAGGATCGTGGCCTACAGCACTTATCTTCTGGGAAAGCAACAGACAGGAATCCAGGTTCGCCTGAATTTGAAAATAGTTATATGTGACATCACAGGAAAGCTGTACGATGATTGGTTGGTGAGTAATTGCTGTTAGGGAGTATCTGAAAATAGCTGGGTTAGTACACTACTATTAGGGTGCATGTGTAAATAGCTACAAATTAGAAAAAACTTAAAATTAAAATTTATGCAACTACCTTATAATTAAGGCATACAAGCAGAAGGGAAAAGCTGGTGAGTCGACTGTTCTGTTTGATTTTAAAGTAGTAAGGCTTATTACTGAGGTTACTACTACTATTGGTAACATTTTAGTATTGGTAGGATATATTATTAGTAGTAAGATAGATTAGTTTTGGTAAGTGGACCTCGCAGGGAAGCAGGTAGGTGAGACTTCAGAGCTACAAACAGTGCAAGAGGGGAGCGCGAGCGGCGCAGTACAGGGAGATAGTCGGTGAGTATCTGGTGGGTATTTTCTTATTTCTTTTCTTTTTTTCTGCTGATTTTTATTTTTTCTCTAACATTTAAGTCTATCTACTAAGTAGAAGCTGAAATACCAGTATTTGATAGGTAGTTACCTGTTTGTTCATTTTATTTTTAACCATTTTATGTTTATTTAACTTCCAATTTTTAGTGCAGTAAATAAATAATTCGAGGCATGACAGGGCTGCTCACACCCGTTGAATGCACATCTTGTGCCATATCGGGTCTCTAGGACACTGCCCATATCCTGGACAGCTCCAGGTGTAGTAAGTGCCGAATCTTGGAACTTGAGCAGCTGGAGTCACTGAGGAGCATTTGCGAGGATGTGATATACATGGATAGCAGGTTTCAGGAGATGGTCACCCTGCAGCTTAAGAGAGTGCAGACAGAGAGTGACTGGGAGGCTGACCGGTAGACAAGAAGGACAAGGCAGGTAGTGCAGGAGTCCCTGGAAGGCATTCCACTTTCTAACTGGTATTCAGTTTTGGGAGAGAGGGTACCTCTGGAGAGTGCAGCGAGAGTCATGACCAGAGCACCATGAGTGGCTCAGCTGTGCAGGGAGGGAGGAGAAAAGACAGGAGAGCAATAGTGGTAGGGGATTCTATAGTTATGGGAACAGACAGATGTTTCTGTGGTCGCAGACGTGATTCCAGGATGGTATGTTGCCTCCCTGGTGCAAGGGTCATGGATATCACTGGCTACAGAGCATTCTGGAGGGTGAGGGTGCACAGCCAGACGTCATGGTCCACGTTGGTACCAACGATATAGGTAGTAAAAGAGATGAGGTCCTGCAGACATAGTTTAGGGAAGAGATTAGCAAGCAGGACTGCAAAGGTAGTAATCTCCGGATTACTTCCAAAGCCGCGTGCTAGTGAGTATAGAAAAAGGAGAATACACCAGATGAATGTGTGGCTGGAGAGATGGTGCAGGAGGGAGGGCTTCAGATTTCTGGGGCATTGGGACCGGTCCTGGGAAAGGTGGGACCTGTACAAGCTGGACAGTCTATGCCTGAACAGGACCGGGACAAATATCCTTGCAGGAAGGTTTGCTAGTGCAGTTGGGGTTGGTTTAAACTAGATTGGTGGGGTGATGGGAAGCTGAAGGCAGTTTCAGATAGGACAAATTCAGGGCAGGGAATGGAAGGCAGAAAATTAGCGAGTGACTCTGAAAGACAGAAAAAGCAAAGGTTAAAAAGTATGCAGCACAGGAACTTGGCAGTGTTAAAAGGTATTTATTTAAATGCAACGCATATAGCAAATAAAGCCGATGAGCTGAGGGCACAGATAGACACATGGCAGCAGGATATCATTGCTGTAACGGAAACTTGGCTTAAAGAGGGGCATAAATGGCAGCTCAACATCGCTGGATGTAGAGTTTTAAGGCAGGATAGAGAGGGGGATAAAAAAGGAGGGGGTGTAGCATTATTGGTTAAGGAATCAATAACAGCTGTGAGGAGGGATGATATGCTAAATGGATCATCAAATGAGGCCATATGGGTTGAGCTCAGAAATAAAAAAGGGGCAGCCACGCTACTATGAATGTACTATAGACCCCGAAATAGTGAGAGGGGGATAGAAGAATAAATATGTAGGCAAATTCCTGAGTATAAAAACTATAGGGCAATAATAGTTGGGGATTTCAACTACCCTAATATCAACTGGGAGACAAACAGTGTGAAGGGCACAGAGGGCACAAAATTCTTGAACTGCATTCAAGAGAACGTTTTTAGCTAGCATGTAACAATCCCAACGAGAGGGTGCACAATTCTAGATTTAGTCTTAGGGAATGAAGCTGGGCAAGTGGATGATGTAGCAGTGGATGACCATTTTGGAGATAGTGACCATAATACAGTTAGATTTAGCATTATTATGGAAAAGGATAAGGATAGACAGGAGTAAAAGGTCTAAATTGGGGCATGGCAAATTTTATGAAACTGAGGTGATCTGGCGAAAATAGACTGGATACAGTTACTTGAAGGAAAATCAGTGGCAAACCAGTGGGAGGCATACAAAAGCGAGATTCTGTGGGCACAGTGTAGACATGTCCCCACAAAGAGAAAGGGTGTTACAGCCAAATCTAGAGCCCTCTGGTTATCTAGAAACATACAGGGTAAGATAAAGCAGAAAAAGAAAGCTTATGACAGTCACAGAAACCTTCATACATTAGAAAGCCTAGAGGAATATAGAAAGTGCAGGGGTGAAGTAAAAAGGAAATTAGAAAAGCAAAGAGAGGACATGAAAAAATATTGGCAGGTAAAATCAAGGAAAACCCAAAGATGTTTTATCAGTACATTAAGAGCAAGAGGATAGATAATTAAGGAAAGGGTAGGGCCTATCAGAGATGTACAAGGTAACTTATGCGTGGATGCGGAAGATGTTGGCAGGATTCTTAATGAGTACTTTGTCTCTGTCCTCACAAAGGAGAGGGATGATGCAGACATTGTAGTAAAAGAGGAGGAGTGTGAAATACTAGATACGATCAGCATAATGGGAGAGGAAGTACTAAAGGGTCTGACGTCCTAGAAAGTGGGTAAATCACCAGGGCCGGATGGATTGTATCCCAGGCTGTTAAAGGAAGCCAGGGAGGAAATAGCAGATGCTCTGAGGATCATCTTCAAATCCTCACTAGATACAGGCAAGGTATCAGAGGATTGGAGGTCTGCAAACGTTGTACTGTTGTTTAAAAAGGGTGCGAGGGATGGACCAAATAATGATAGGCCAGTCAGTTGGACCTCGATGGTGGGCAAATGATTGGAATCAATTCTGAGAGATAGGGTAAACTGTCACTTTGAAAGGCACGGATTAATCCGGGATAGTTAGTGTGGTTTTGTTAAGGGAAGGTCATGTCCTCCTAACTTAATTGAATTTTTTGAGGAAGTAACAAGGAGGATTGATGAGGGTAGTGCAGTGGATGTTGCCTACATGGCTTTTAGTTAGGCTTTGACAAGGTCTGACATGGCAGACTAGTCAGAAAAGTAAAAGCCCGTGGGATACAGGGGAATATGGCGAGTTGGATACAAAATTGGCTCAGTGACACAAACAAAGGGATTGATGGATGTTTTTGCGAATGGAAGGTGGTTTCCAGTGGCATTCCACAGGGCTCAGTGTTTGATTCCTTGCTGTCTTGTATATATCAATGATTTGGACATAAATGTGGGAGGCATGTTTGGGAAATTTGTCGATGACACAAAAATTGGCCATGTAGTTGATAGTGAAGAGGATAGCTGTAGACTCCAGAATGATATCAATGGTTTGGTTGAATGAGTGGAAAAGTGGCAACTGGAATTCAATCCAGAGAAGTGTGCGTTAATGCCTTTGGGGAGGGCAAACAAAGCAGGAGAATACACAATAAACGGAAGGATATTGAGAGGTGTAGAAGAAGTGAGCGACCCTGGAGTGCATGTCCACAGATCACTGAAGCTGACAGGATAGGTAGATAGAGTGGTGAAGAAGGCATATGGAATGCTTTCCTTTATTGGCCGAGGTATAGAATACAAAAGCAGGGATGTAATGCTGGAACTGTATAAAACACTGGTTAGGCCACAGCTGGAGTTATGCATACAGTTTTGGTCACCACATTGCAGGAATGACATAATTGCTCTGGAGAAAGTACAGAGGAGATTGACAAGAATGTTGCCAGGGCTTGAAAATTGCAGCTATGAGGAAAGATTGGATAGGCTAGTGTTGTTTTCCTTAAAACAGAGGAGGCTGAGGGGTGATTTAATTGAGGTATACAAAATTATGAGGGGCCTAGATAGAGTAGACAGGAAGGACCTGTTTCCCCTAGCAGAGAGGTCAATTTCCAGAGGGCACAGATTTAAGGTGATTGGTAGAGGATTAGAGGGGACATTGCGAAAAACAATTTCACCCAGAGGGTGGTGGGTAAAGGCCTGCTCAGGTCGGGAAAAAGAAGCTGACCCGAACCATAGCTGACCCCAGCCCGACCCCGACTCGACCCAACCTGAGACCCGACCCGACCCGACTGTCCCTTTACCTTCCGACTTGGAACCTCCGGGAAGCTGCGGCGCATGCGTGATGACATCATAGTGATGTCACTCGCTCATTGCGCAGACTCAGTTTTGTCCCGGACTCCCAGCTCAGGTAAGTTTTTAAATTTCAATACTTACCAGCAGACCACTTACCGTGTGTATCCGGCCCAACCCGACCTGGACTCGGGCCCGACCCGACCCGAGCCCAAAAGCCAGATCCAGAAGAGGGGCCCGACCTGACCCGAACCCGACACATGTTGGGTTTGAGTCGGGTAGCAGGCCTTTAGTAGTGGGTGTCTGGATTTCACTGCCTGGATTGGTGGTGGAGACAGAACCCTCAACTCCTGTCAAAGGTACCTGGACCTGCACCTGAAGTGCTGTAACTTACAAGGCTATGGACCAGGTGCCGGAAGGTGGGATTAGATTGGGCGGCTAGTTTGTTCAGTTGGTGCAGACACGATGGATTGAATGGCCTCTTTCTGTGCCGTAACTTTTCTATGGTCTATGATATCATATTATCCAAGCAGGGTTTTCTGGATAGTGGTCAGTAATAGCAATCCAGAGATGCTGTAGTAAATTATAGTGTCCCTCTGCTAATCTGATGTGAATAGGTGACTCAACAATGACCATGCAGTGAACATGGGACCTTCTTGATCTGTGCGGACCTTCTTGATCTGTGCAGCTCAGCTTTTATCTGCTATTATGAGCAGAACTATCAGGAGACTGTTTACAATATTAAGTCTATCTACAATTGTCTCATAGATTACACAGTGTTAAATTGTTTTATGCCATATTTGTCGCTCAGTAATTCCTTCCTGATTAGTTCTTGGTGTAGGATAATTTATTTTATAAATGATCTTTTTACACAATTGCTTCATGGTGCCCTGTATAAATTCAGTTTTGGCTGTTAAGCTGTAATATTGATGGCCAAAAGAATTCCTTTGGAGTGTTTCCATTTATTAATATTGCTATCTCTAGCTGGTGTGTTGAAACAGATTGAGGCCAGTATATTTTTTTAACCCCTGCTGACTATTATTGAAGACTTAAATATTATTGCATGACACTGTAGTGCTGTGGTTGGACGTTATCATCTCAGATTCATCACTGACAGATGGGCTGGATGTCTCATCAAATTAATTGGAGTTACTCTACATTTTGCTGTGCTAAAATTGGCCTGGGAATGCTTGATGTTGACAGTGAGTGAAGGAGGAAACTTTGTTTCTCAACAGTTTCTCGTTGCCCAAAATGAGCAAAAGAAATGAATAATCTGGAAGATCAATTACATGAATAACAGTTTAAAGGGATACCAGCTTTTACCATGTCATTCCTACTACAATGCTGTTATAGTTCACTGTGAAGTGACCTCTGAATCAAAGCTCGGGCAGTTGTCTGGAAATAAACATTTTGGAAATTGTTATATTTTTAACATTTTGAACACTATATATTTGTGGTGTCCAAATGTATATTGAGAGCAGCGATCATCTCTCACTTTACTAGATAATTGAGCATTTGTCATTTGAGTTCATAATAATTTGAAGTGCCTGTTTAGTTGCTATGCATTTCCATGTAATTTGTCAACAAAGATAACACTATTGCTTAAAGTATCTTGGCTAAGTTCTTCTGCTATTTTTAGTGTGCCAAAGGCTGTGATGAATTTCCTAGTCAATTATGTGAAGGACAATCTCCAAAGTGAACTGGTTGGTCAACTGTACAAGTCAATGCTGCTGGAAGACCTTCTTACCGAATCAGAGGACATGGCCCAGCGCAGGAAGGAGGCAGCAGACATGTTAAAGGTATTAATTGTGTAATTTTAAAAATTGTTATTAATATCACAAAATGGAGTCTTTGATAATCCAAGTTCATGAAATTTGTTCCCTCATCCCTGAACCGTGTATTATCCTTAGGAAGAACAGGCAGTCTGCAGGCTTCTGAAAGTTTTTTTTTAAACCTTAAAATAAGAAAAGTAAACTACTATGAAGAGTGTGTGCTCCTTTTGGTGCCTTCCTATGATGGCATGGCAGAAGTCAGAGGCTCACTTCAGGGAACCATGTGCATGAACCAACATTTTACCATTCTTGAATACAAATCAAATTTTCAGTGCTCTGCATTGTCATACCCTTATATAGTAGTTCTTACAATTTAATTTTATTGGTAAATTCTTGTGCCTGTCAAGGTGAGGGATGTAGAACAATTTTTTAAAAAATCATAAAATGTGAACCCAAAGGGTTCTCTAGGGCAATTAGGGATGGGCTATAAATGCTGGCCTAGCCAGCGATGCCCACATCCTGTGAAAGAATAAAAAAAGTGCAGAAATTGATCCTAAATGACTTTTCTTCCCTAACAGGCCTTACAACGTGCCAGCCAGGTCATTGCAGAAATACGGGAAACACATCTCTGGTGAACCTGTTGGCCACATATCGTAGAGTTGCCCTGGATGGATACATCAATTACTTGAAAGCTGCTGAATTGAAAAATGCACTGTTTATTTGCATACTGTGTAAAAAAATGTATTTATGAACTGTCAGCTGTGGTACTGTAAAGGAAACAGAAACCCAATGCCATAATTCTCAAGCCCTTTATGTAGTATTTCCTACTGAGCTTATGTAATATTTGCTTCATAGTTCTGTGGTGGTAGAAAACACAATGTAAGCTTAAATTGGAAAATAGAACTCTTTGGAATCACAAATCCACTGATCTTGCCTCCATTCCAGCTTTTTGTCCCCTCTGCAATGTTTGCTCATTAGGTAGGCAATGGTATCCCCGTAAGTTCGTACAGTCCATTAGTACTTAAAAATATTTTACTCTGGCCATTTTTGCCTATGATCACTTGAAGTCACAACTTAGTCTGCAGAACAGTCCCATTAGGTGCATGAAAAATCTTTTTTACTTATTTATACGTTCCCATATTGTTAAGAGCAAAGGACCAAATGCCACCATATGAACATTTCTTCCTGGTTCTGCATAAGTTACAAGCCAACAGATTTAGTAAACGCTAATATCTTTCTGCCATGCTGTTCATGAGGCAGCCCAAATTATAGCAGAAATGAAGGCTCAGGAATGGGTGAGAGCTCTGATCTGAGGAAGTAAGCAGCACATTAAGAACTGTCTGAGCAGAGGATGCAGGGCACAAGTAGCATGAGAGGCTGATTCTGAGAGGACCAGGGAGTAAGTGGCAGGAAACATTTCAGCAGACTTTATGCAGGTAAATTAGGATTTGCTTCTTTGTTGTATCTCTACTGGACTGGATGTGGAGATTGAAGCAGGGAAGTGCCTTGACAGTTGTTCCTTGGAGAATTCTTTAAAAAAACTATTAAAAACAGTAGAAGCATGCAACCAATGAGAATGCAGCCATGATGTAAGATTTTATGATTATAGATAAATACATGTAAAAAGGAACTTGCTGTTCCAGCAATCAATGAGTGTTACAGAAGTACAAGAAGCCACTCTACCCTGCTCCCTAAATCAAGCCAGAAATAACTGCTGAAAGATTGTTTTTTGGTAGCTGGTTTACCAGACTTGAACAGCCATTTTTGGGTGATGCAAATACACTTGTTGGTTGAAAAGGACATTAGATCTCCCATTGCATTAGGTCAAGTGTCCTCTATAAAATCACGTATTACACTATGTGTGTGTAACACTAAAATATTATTTTGTTATTTGATATTTTGTAATTTGACTTTTGGAAAAAATCCTTTGGTATAGTTTCCCCTGACTTCATTCATTCTTACTCCCCTTCCAAAAAAATGAGGAAATTAAAAATTTGATATAAATAATAGTCAAGAAAAGAAGCTATGCTACTCCAAGCTCTAGTAACGTTAGGATAGTGCCCCGTTACTAATGGCTATCTGATTAGTAATGTCACTTGTACTGTATGCTGGAAGTGAGCACTTGCAATATTATTTATTTTTTTGAAAGATGATCTGGTCTGTAGCATAAATAATAGTTCTAAAACAAATGAAAGGGAATAGCGTAGAGTGATAGTAGGCACTACAGGACTAAGGAAAACTAAAAAATGTAAACTAATGATACCAGGAGAGAGAAATATAGAAATTTGTGATGAAACATTAGAGCAGAAGGATAGGTAAGGATATGTGGCCCAAATAAGTGTTCTTTATACAAACGCACAGAGTATATGTAACAAATTGAATGAATTACAGGTGCAAATTCAGCTTGGAAAATATCACGTGTTGCCATTACTGAGACATGTCTGCAAGATAGTCAGCACTGTATTACGACCAGGTGAGCAATGTCTAGGGGTCTTTTGCTATCTTTACCTGGTCTTTTTGTAACAGGGTTTAATTTTTGAACACAGTATTTTGAGCTCCCCTTTGTGTGAATCCTTGTTCACAGCTTCCAATTATAAGGCAAAGAACAGAGCACAAACAGGCTTTCTTTGGTTTAAAGCAGAATGATGAAATTTATGAAACCTTAAACTTAAACTCTAATACGGTTCACATCTACAGATATACAATGTGCTCACACTAGCATGCACACGCAAGATAGGGACAGAAAAGAGCAGAAGAAAAGATAAGTAGAACAGTTTGAGGCAATATTTTGTTACTGTTTCTCGTGCTTGTTGTAGTCCTTGATTGAAGATATGGTCTTGCCTTTCATTGGGGCCCGGTATTAGTCTTAAACTTTGTTTACGTAGAAAACCTTTTCTCTCTCTCAGTTTACGTGCCTTCAGTGGTTTCAGTTCCTTGAGAGGTAGACAGACAGGCAGGAGAGGAGATATTCTCAGTCCATGAGCACTGCATTCGCTGACTGAATTTCCTTTGTTGGGAGTTCAAATTTTAAAAAAACTCAAGGTGCCCAGCCGGTTGGTATTGTGACTAGCTCCTTATATGGAATAGTCTCTTCACATCCTTTGGAGGTTCAAATTTCTCTGCAATAGGGGGGGCCAGGGCTGCTTTAATTTCCCCTTTTTTTCCAGAAGTGTTAGTAGTGGGGGCGGGTCTATCCTGAACTTTTTGATTCAGGCAAAGACTTTTGGCTTCAGGGGATGGGTGGTTCCCGTTTCCTCTGACTGTGGGGGTGGAGTCTCTGTTACTCTCCCCTTTGTTCTCTGGGACACTTCGACTAGGTGAGGCATCACCCTCATGGTTTCTCTGCCCCTGAGTAGTCTCTCTTTGTCTCTACAGGTTCCTGTAAATGCCAATAGCAACTCTGGTGGGGTGCTTCTAGGGTTTACATAGGAGGATGTGGGGTCTAACTTTTTCACATTTTTCGGGGTTGGTTGACTGGGCGGTAGGGGTTTTCATTCGGGATTCATGCCGGACTGCTCTCTTGGTCACTTTTTCCCCTTCTCTTTCTAAACTTTTGCCAGCCATGTGTCTGCTTGTCCCCTTTTGTTCTCGGTGAGGATCCCTTACAGTTCACCAGCCCTCTGCTGGAGGGTCCTCCTAACACCGGTACTGGAGTTTGGGGTGCAGGTTTCACTGTAGGTTGGGGTTTCCCCTCAACCTGGCACATGTGGCAGCTCCTGCGGTACTCCACCACATCCTTGTGGAGTTTTGGCCAGTCAAACTGCTGTCTTATGTGGGCTTTGGTCCTTCGTGTACTGGCATGTACAGCTACTGTAGTCTCGTGGGCCCTTCTTAATATTTCTCCCCGGTACCTCTGTGACACCACTAACTGGTGAACTACTGTCCACTCGTGGCTCTCACGTCTGTGAGGAGAACTCCATTTCCTCATCAGTACCGCATTCTTTAAATAGTAGCAGTCAGGGACTCCCTCTGCTTCACTTTCAGACTGGGTGGCCTGTGCTAACTTTCTGAATACTGGGTTGGCTCGTAAGTCTCACCTAGGGAAAGTTCATTTAATTCATCCCCTGGGTCTCCTAACTTTCCAAAGAAAGTCTCGGCCAGGCAGACCTCATGGTCATCTGCCTGCAGTGCCAATGCAGTCTCCCCTGGGGAGCTGGTTTGATCATGGCCTGATTCATTACGCATTCAGGGACTCTGCAGGAGACCATCTCATGCCAGCACCCTGTCTCTGACCTCCTGCGATCTTTCACCACTGGGGGGGCTACCACCTTCACCCCTGCCAGATCATTACCGAGGCGTAGGTCAACCCCATCTGCAGGCAAACCAGGGACAATCCCTACAGTCACCGGTCCCAAAACTAGGTCGCACTCCAGGTGCACCTGGTGTACAGATACAGGCATACACTGCCCTGCAATACCATTCACCACCATTTTGGTATTCACTGCACTCTCTGGGGGAAAGGTCAGGCATTTTCCCAGTAAGAGGGATCTGGTGGCCCCTGTGTCCCTGAGAATCACTATGGGCTTGCTTGGCCCACTCGAAGGATATGGGGTTACTTTCCCTTCAGATACAAAACCCTGATAACCTTCAGGAATCCTATTAACTTTTCCTGCACTGGCTGTAGTAAGCTTCCTGGTTGCACCCTTACTGCAGTCAAAGCCACAGCCCATTCCGTGTTTTCCACCAGGCCCTCATCTTCACTGAGCAGGCGTGCCCTGATTAACCCTACCAATTTCCCCAATAATTTCCAGAGTCAGCTTTTAAATGCCCTGCCTTGTTACAGTGGAAGCGTACAGGTCTCCGGGTCTCACCCTTGCTCACAGCACCTTCCTTTTTGGCTGGAGGAGGGCCCCCTGTGTCTCCTGCTTTCCTTTCTCTTCCAGGATTACCTGGGCTTCTATCATGTTCCCACCCTTTGTCCTTTTCAGATTTGTGGGGTGATCAGGAAAGGTTCTCCCCTGGGAAACTGACTTATGGATTAGAGAAAATTCATCGGCCAGAACGGCTGCTTGCTGGGCTCCCTGAACCTGCTGCTCCTCGACATGAGTTTTTAAATTCCTCTAACAGAATTACTTCTCTGAGAGTCTCATAGCTGAGCTGTATTTTTAAAGCCCTCAGCTACTGGTTAAAAGCCAGCTGCTTGCTTCTTTCAAACTCTAGATAGGTTTGATTGGCTTGCTTTTTGAGGGTTTTAAACTT
Source organism: Heterodontus francisci (assembly GCF_036365525.1). NCBI lineage: Eukaryota > Metazoa > Chordata > Chondrichthyes > Heterodontiformes > Heterodontidae > Heterodontus > Heterodontus francisci. Next base: position 59,473,310 of record NC_090388.1, on the reverse strand, counting down.
CCGACGGTAGGCTTCGGGCATTAATTCACATGCCCCGAGGATAGCATTTTTGGTCAGTTCATAGTTTGATGAACTCACACCTAGCAGCGAGGAAGAGACCTCATGGGCTTTTCCAGTTAGTTTGCTTTGCAGTAAAAGAGACCAGGTCTCAGCTGGCCATTTTAGCTGCCTTTCCAGTTTCTTGAAAGACACAAAAAACACTTCCACGTCTTCCTCATTGAATTTTGGAATCAATTGGGTGAGTTTTAGCAATCTTGTACCCAAGCCTGAATCTGATCATCCATATTGGCCATACTTTTATTTGGGTTATTCTGTTGCCCCCCCCCACCAGCTAACTCAAGCTACTGTAACACTCTCTGCATTCTTTCTGGAATTCTCTTTTTCTCCCTCTCGTTCCTTTTCCTGTCTTTCTCTCTCTCTCTCTCTCTCTCTCTCTCTCTCTCTCTCTCGCCTTCTCCTGTCTTTGTTTTTCTTCAAGTTCCATTTGGAAGGCTCTTTCTTTCTCCCTCTCCTGACTCTCTTCTGCTAATTCAAGTTTCCTTTGTTCCAATTGTATCTTTGTCTGGGTCTGCTTCTAACACTGCTTCTGCTTCATCAGATTCAAGGGAAGAATGGCTGGTCACTAGCCTTAGGAGTTCAGACTCCCTAGCCTTGCCACATACAGTGATCCCACACTGCTCAGCCACCTGCTCCATAGACATTGCTTTTAATTTATCCCAAGTTACTTCGTCCTGGCTTAGAGAGCTACTCACTTCAGTTGCAGACTTGTTAGTATTCAATCACACACAACCACAAGAAAACCTGTATTGATTTGCTCTTTTTGATTGGGAACAATTTAGCTTCCCACTTCAATTTTCACTCGTTTGTCTGTGGGTAACAATCCTGATGCTATCACTCAATTTCTGTTACGACCAGGTGAGCAATGTCTAGGGGTCTTTTGCTATCTTTACCTGGACTTATTGTAACAGGCTTTAATTTTTGAACACTGTGGTTTGAGCTCCCCCTTTGTGTGTATCCTTGTTCACAGTTTCCAATTATAAGGCAAAGAACAGAGCACAAACAGGCTTTCTTTGGTTCAAAGCAGAAAGATGAAATTTATGAAACCTTAAACTTAAACTCTAATACACTGCTATGTCCAGACTGGCCAAGAGAGTGTGGGAAAATGGCGCACTGACACGGAACACTAAAGTCCGAGTGTATCAGGCCTGTGTCCTCAGTACCTTGCTCTATGGCAGCGAGATCTGGACAACGTATGTCAGCCAAGAGCGACGTCTCGATTCATTCCATCTTCGCTGACTCCGGAGAATACTTGGCATCAGGTGGCAGGACCGTATCTCCAACACAGAAGTCCTCGAGGCGGCCAACATCCCCCCAGCTTATACACACTACTGAGTCAGTGGCGCTTGAGATGGCTTGGCCATGTGAGCCGCATGGAAGATGGCAGGATCCCCAAAGACACATTGTACAGCGAGCTCGCCACTGGTATCAGACCCACCGGCCGTCCATGTCTCCACTTTAAAGACGTCTGCAAACACGACATGAAACCCTGTGACATTGATCACAAGTCGTGGGAGTCAGTTGCCAGCGTTCGCCAAAGCTGGCGGGCAGCCATAAAGACGGGGCTAAAGTGTGGCGAGTCGAAGAGACTTAGTAGTTGGCAGGAAAAAAGACAGAGGCGCAAGGGGAGAGCCAACTGTGCAACAGTCCCGACAAACAAATTTCTCTGCAGCACCTGTGGAAGAGCCTGTCACTCTAGAATTGGCCTTTATAGCCACTCCAGGCACTGCTTCACAAACCACTAACCACCTCCAGGCGCTTACCCATTGTCTCTCGAGATAAGGAGGCCAAAGAAGAAGAAGAATATGGTTCACATCTACAGATATACGACGTGCTCACGCTAGCATGCACACGCAAGATAGGGACAGAAAAGAGCAGAAGAAAAGATAAGGAGAGCAGTTTGAGGCAATATTTTGTTACTGTTTCTCGTGCTTGCTGTAGTCCTTGATTGAAGATATGGTCTTGCGTTTCATTGGGGCCCAGTATTAGTCTTAAACCTTGTTCGCGTAGGAAACCTTTTCTCTCTCTCAGTTTACGTGTCTTCAATGGTTTCAGTTCATTGAGAGATAGACAGGCAGGAGAGGAGATGTTCTCAGTCCATGAGCACACGGTATTCTTGACTCAATTCCCTTTGTTGGGAGTTTAAATTCTAAAAAACTCCCAAGGTGCCCAGCCGGTTGGTCATATGACTAGCTCCTTATATGGAACAGTCGCTTCACATCCTTTTGTTGGAGGTTCAAATTTCTTGGAACAGCCAGTTAGCCATGTGACTAAAACTGGTCTGACCACTTCTGTGTATTGGGGAAGCAACTACTGGATCCCCATTGTTTCAACATTGTTACTATGGAAATGTCTTTCCGGTCAGGGCTTGCAATTTTAAGTTTTAATGTTCATGTGGTAAAATAATGTGTGCCTCAGTCTTGTCAGGCAAACCCCACCTGCCAACTAGAAACTAAATGTGCCAGGTTATAAGGTCTACAGGAAAGATAGGTTACTCCTCTCCCTTTATTATTTTCCCTTAGTCATTAAGAATGCAATCACTTCAATGATGAGAGGATATAACAAGAAGTAAGCAAGCAGTGGAGACTTTATGGGTAGAATTATCAAATAGAAAAGTATTTAAGACTATAGTGGGAGTTGTGTATAGGTCCGCCGGTACAACTGTGAGGCCGAATATATTAATGCAGAGTTTAGACAGGCATGTAGTGAAGGCAGAGTGTAGTAAGATTGGAATTAGCTCATGTCAAATAGGCAGTGAACATCGTGAATGTTTTCAGGATCATTTTCTGCAACAGTATGTTCCAGAACCGACAAAGGGACACGCCATATTAGATTTAGTAATGAGTCAGATTTAGTTAACAGCCTGACAGTGTGAACATTTTTCTAATAGTGACCATAATATGATAAGAGTTCAACATAGTGTTTGAAAGGGAAAAACGTGAAACAGCTACTAAGATTTTAGATTTGGGTAAAGCTGACTTCAATGTGATGAGACCGAGACTGTCCACAGTAAACTGGGAAAATCTGTTGATGGGTAAAAAGATAGATGATCAATGGGAGGTGTTCAAAAAAGAATTTAATGTGATACAGAACCAGTTTATATCCCTAATGGGTAAGGGCTGTGCTTGCCAAAAAAAAGGCCATGGGTAACTAAAGAGGTAAGAGACAACATAAAACTAAAAGATAAAGCATACAAAGATGCAAAAAAAGCACAAATTCTGGTGAATGGGAAAGACACAAAGGGTGACAAAACCATTAGAACTATGAAAAAGGAGCTTGCAATGGGATATTAAAATCAACACATTGGTAAAAATCTAAGGAAAGGCAGTGCTAGTCCCCTTGCAAATTGATAATGGTGATATTGTAAATGAAAATAAGGAAATAGTGGGCATGTTGAATAATGACTTTACATCAGTATTTACAGTACAGGAAAAGGATAGCTTGCTGGACAACCCAGGAAACTAATTGAATCAGGGACTGCGACAACTGTGGGTGCACCATAATTAACATAAGCAAATAACAGTAATGAAGAAAATAATGGCACTACAGAGTGGCAAATCTCCAGGACCAGATGGTTTCCATCCCAGAGTTTTAAATGAAGTAGGTGAGAACATTGCAGGTACCCTAACTATAATCTTCCAAAGTTCTCTCAATTCGGGAACACTTCCTTTAGATTGGGAAAATTATGCTGTGTAAAGAAAGGTGAGAGAGAGAAACCAAAGAATTGTAGACTGGTTAGTCTTATGTCGGGAAATGACTAGGGTCTATAAATTAAGGATAAAGTGACTTGAAAATTTAAAAACCTTGAAAATTTTCAGCTGATCAGAGAGAGCCTGAATTTGTAAAAGGTAGGTCATGCTTGATGAACCTTCAAATTGTTTGAAGAGGTGACTAAAGTAGTGGACCGGGGAATGTCTATTGATATTCATGTGGACATTCAGAAGGGGTTTTATAAAGTTATTCATAAAAGACTTTTAGACCGGGACATGGAATTGAAGGCTAATTATTGACCTGGTTAGGAGATTGGCTGAGATGTAGGAAACAGAGTAGGGATAATGTGCAGGTACTCTAATTAGCAGATGTAATTTATGGTCTCCTGGAGGGATCTATGTCGGGGCCTCAACTATTCACCGTATTTATTAACAAACTAAATGATGAGATAGAAAGCCACATATCCAAGTTTGCCAATGACACAAAGATGGGCAACATTGTAATCAGTGTGCATGGAACCATAAAATTACAAGAGATATTAATGGATGAAGAGAATAGGAAAAACCGAAGGCAAATGGATTTCATTGTTTGTAGATGTGAGGTCATCTGCTTTGGATCTAAAAAGGATAGAACAGAGTGCCTTCTAAATGGTGAAAAGATAGAAACAATGGAGGTCCAAAAAGACTTTGGAGGTCTATGTACATCGATTATTAAAATGTCATGAGCAGGTACAGAAAATATTCAAAAAAGGCTACTGGAATGTTGGCCTACAGGACTAGAATGTAAGGGGATCGAAGTTGGACTTAAAACTATTGGCCTTGGAGGGAGTTCAAGTGTAGATTTACCAGAATTGAAGCCTGGACTCCAAGGGTTAAATTCCAAAGAGAGAGTACACAAACTAGGGTTGTATTTCCTGGAATTTAGAAGATTGAGGGGTGATTTGATGGAAGTTTTCAAGATAATAAGGAGAACTGATAGCATAGATAGGAACTATTTCTGCAGGTTGGAGGGCCTAGAATTGGGGGCATTGTCTAAAAATTAGAGCCAGGCCTTTCAGGGGTGAAGTTAGGAAATACTAATACACTCAAAGGGTGGTGGAAGTTTTGAACTCTGCTGCAAAGAGCAATTGATGCTGCATCAATTAATTTTAAATCTGTTGTTGGTAGATTTTTGTTAACAAAGGTATTTAGGGATATGGGACAAAGGCAGGTATATGGAGTTAGGTCATAGATCAGCCATGATCTCATTGAATGGAGCAACAGGCTCAAGGAGCTATATGGTCTATTCCTGTTCCTGTGGTAGGGCCTTGGCTGCTCTTTGTACTTTTGGTGTGGGAGAAAGAAGACAATTCATAATCCAATGACTAATTGTTTACAATGCATCCACTGAAACTACTTGTAAGGAGTTGATGGTTAGTGCGGACAAAAAATTGGTGTGAGCATAAGAAATTAAGTAAACTAAATGCATTCAGGAAATAACAGTGGGGACAGCATCTAGTCTCAGAACAACAAGAGACGGAATAGTTATACTTTGAAGAGAGCCTGAGGAGTTTGACTGAGATTCAACAGCTGCTTTGTTCCAATTTAGAGCTCAGTAGGATCTGAGAAACAGGTAAGTAAGATGTAGGCTTTTAACCAAGATTCAAATATGGAACCGAAAAAGGATTTTTTTTAAAATTATCGTTCGGTTTAGAAATAAGAAGCTCGAGTTGTCTGAAAAATTTGTCTCACCCTTTCTCTCTAGGTTATAGGGTTAAAGGATTTACCTAAATAATCAGTTAGACTTGGTGGTATGATGCATAAGTTGGTTTTTCATGTGATTTGCAAATTATATGATTAATTCAAATACCATTAACTGAATCTGTGTGCAGTATTGTGTAATAATTATTGAAGTTCATGAATTTATCCCTTGTAATTCTGATAAATCTAATTGGGTGTCATACAGTCAGGAAAATGAGGTACAAGTTTAAGTAGTGGCTGAATTTGAAATGAGAATTAATACTCTTAATTAAAGTGAATTCATGATTATACTTGGTGGAATTAAATTCAGAAACATTTTCCCATATATATCTGGAAAGAAATATGTATCTACTATTCAATAGAGAGATATCTGGTCTCTGATAGACCATTCCTCTGTGTTGTTTTACAATGTTATGAGATTAGTGACATTTGTCAATTGTGTACCATCTTTACAATTAAGGATAGTGCCATCCAGTAGTGAAAATGAGCATAATGTGGTTATGGTAGAAAGTATCTGTTCTAACTGGGATTGTGTTCTTGACACAATGGCTATGAGACACCAGCAGTGTTGTGCAGTGGTTTTGCATTGTATTTACTTCCTACTCCAGAAGAGTATTTAAGCCAAGTGGAAGAAAATGAGAATGCAGAACACATTTTTCCTCATGTTTGTTTTTTCCTTCTGCAGTAGCATTATTTTCAAGACCACTGCTTTTCACAGAAAAAGTGAACAGAATCATAGAATTCAATACTTAAAACAACAGAGTCCCATGCAATAAAAGAATTTGGCTTATTCAGCCACTGTAAACCATGTCCTTTTTCCAACATTGCAGCTGACTTTGACTCAAATGTCTACACAAACCACTTTCAGCCAGGTCTACTAGGCAATAATCAGCAGTGGTGTTTGAAACCAATTAAATCAGCACAGACCAAGGTTTAAAGCTGGTATCTGCCTGTGCTTATGGTTCAGCTATTCATTGGTTGCATTTATATTTTAATACATGTAGGCTAGGGGAACCAAGTGGTGCTGGAGTCTATTAATATGACTGCAAAATGAACAATACTCTCTGGATTCAGTTCTCAACATCTCAGTGGATTAAGTTAACACATGCATTATGCTGTCCTTATAATGGTTCACTGTAATATTTTCATCATTTCCATTTGTGAATCTAATGTTTCTTTTTAGATTTTGATAGAATATACATTGGGTGTAAAGTTTCCTGTTCACTCACATTAGGCATTATATGGCTCAAATATGTGTAATTTCATTAATCTGTATGCACTTGCAGTAAACTGTATACCATCATTGCAGTGGGGTATTGACAATGAAGGAGCTACTATTGGTTAGTCTAGTATCTCCTGGTTAACTGTAAGTTTCAAGTGGAATATAGATCCTGCATCCTGTATTTTTGAAACATGTAGAGTATAGATCCTGTATGTTTGAAACATGTACCAATGTTGCAAATGCTTTCTGGATGGTATATGCACCAGACTACCTCTACAGTTATGTCCATTATTGATAATCTTTCACTTCACTTCTATCCCTTTAAAACACACAAACTAAATAAATTTGAATTGTCATTGGTAACAATTATTATATATTGAGTATGATATACATATCTTGGACTTGTAAAGAAGTTACTTAGTTAAATTGTTGCTCATAAGGTTTCACTTGATACTGGCATAATTGCATTGTAGACAGCATTACAGTTCAGTTGGATTTCTTTTATTTTGACAACCTCTCGATTTGAACACAAACTATATCCACTTTATTAAAAAAAAAAATCTTATTGCAATGAAATGAATATAATGTACTCTTATCCAAAGTCATTTAATTCAAATCCTAATTCAATTTTTATCACTAACTTAATACTTTGCTGTGTTATTTACATTGCTTAATTAAATTTAAACAAGTTTAAATTATCAGGAGTAAACTAATCACCAAAATAAAATATGCAGTTGAAGCATGAGAATGTCTTCAGGATGACCAATCTAGTCTGATACAGTTGACTTATTTATGCAAATTTGTAACTTAGATTCACTAATTGTAAGTGATGAACTGAAACCCCATATGAATCACAAGTATGGAAGGGTGAATACACAACTTGTTGAACCTAGGGATAATCACTTCATAACCATAATCACTCTAATACTTTTTCATGTTCATTTTTTTATATTCCAGACTCTCTACACAGATGCACATATATAAACATGATATTCACTTATATACATGCAGATATGTGTGCATTTTTATATTTAATGTACATTGTATAATGCATACACACACATATATGCAGAAATGAGCTGTGAGCACAGAGCTTGGTGAAGACAGATTTGGGTCAATCTGCTAAATGGAGTGGTGATGGGAATTTGGTGAGAGTGCAAATCCACTGGTAAGTAGTGCATTATCAAACTGAAATTTAACTTGGGTTTCTTACTTTAAAACTACAGGGCAGTAACATCTAGTAGGATTTTGAGGTTCACGGTAAACCTGTTGAATTCTCTCAGAAGTCAAGTTCTCATTGGTTGCAGGCATGTGGTGTTTGTAGATTTCTCTCTTGGTAGAAAGTTCAGTTTGAAGACGGAGCATCACTTTCAATTCACTGCTGCATAGGTTGTAAATGTAGAATTTGCAGCAGGATGCGGCCCTTCTGGCTTGCTGGATTTTCTCCCCTGCTCTTAGCTGGACAAGCTTCTTGGTGCTGCTTTTTTCTGGGTGTCTTTCTCCAGCCAGCTACTGTGAAGGTCAAAATGGTCTTAAATCTTGCCTCTGTTGGGAGACATAGATATCTCTCGCTGTGGTGACCCACAATGGGCCAGGATGTGGCAACTTCATACCTTCTCTGTTTCAGAAGAACCCATTCAATTCAGGAATTTATCAGGATGGGTGTACTTGACACCTATCAACCTAATTAGGCATTTTTTGTTCTAAACAGAGTGGCAATGTTTGCATACACATGCAGCCATCTTTTGCAGCATTGTCTATATTTAAAAAAAAAAGTATGATCAATTTTTATAATTCTTCCATTTGAGTTTGTATTGTTTCATTGTCACACTTGACATAAGTGTGACAACATGCACTTTAAATACATACACATATGCACATAACTACACAGTGTTCATGTTACAGAGTGGGCAAATGTCCACTGCAGGTGCAATAGCGCAAATTTCCAAAATTAGCAGCAAGGAAATAGCATGTCAAGTGAATTTTGTCTTTGAGAAGTAAATTAATAAATAAACTGGAATTTTTAATGAGAAGTGCTTAATAGCATACTAGTATGAGTTTATATTTAAGATGAGAACTGTAACAAACTACTTTTAAGAAATTAGCTTTAAAAAAAACCGTGTCTGACCCATTTCCCATACTTCTGTTCTCAGCCTTTCTCCTCCTCCTCAGAACTGTGACAGAGTCCCCTTGTCCTCACTTTCCACCCCACCAGCCTCCATAGCCAAAGGATCATCCTCTGCCATTTCTGCCACTGACAGCATGATGCCACCACCAAGCACATCTTCCCCTCCCCTCAGTCGGCATTTGAAAAGGACTGTTCCCTCTGTGACACCGTGGTCCAGTCATACATGCAGGCATTATGGCACAGAAGGAGGCCATTCAGCCCATCAAGTTCATGCCCTTCATCACCCTGACACCTTGTCCCCTTCCCATGGCACCTTCGCATACAATTGCCGGAGGTGTAACACTTGACCTTTTACCTCCTCACCATCCAAGACCCCAAACACTCCTTCCAGGCGAAGCCATAATTTACTCCTTTCAATTTAATCTACTGTATTCACTGCTCACAATGCGGTTTCCTCTCCACTGGGTGGGTGGGTGGGTGGGGGCGACCAAACACAGATTGAGTGACCGCATTGTGTAGCGGCTCGGCTCACACCGCAAATATAACCCCAAGCTTCTGCTTGCTTGCCATTTTAATTCACCACCTTACTCTCACGCCACCATTTTTTCTGTTCGCTGGCTGCTGCAGTGTTCCAGTGAAGTTCACACAAGCTTGTGGAACAGCACCTCATCTTCCAATTAGACACTTCACAGCCTTCTGGACTCAACATTGAAATCGACAATTTCAGACTATGACTCGTCGATTTTAATTGTTTTATTTTACCAAGTGCCAGTTTTAAACTTGTTTTTCATGTTCTTGATTTTGGACAAAGCTGTTCAATATTCTGTCATTAGCATTCCCTCTTGACAAATGCTTTGTCTTTTACTACAACTATTATCACTCCCTTTGCCTTTTATTCCATGACATCTTTCATTTAGTCTCCCGCATCACAGACCTTCCCCTTTGTTCTTCTCCCCACCCCCACCATCCACTTGCTCAAAACCTATTACATTTCTTACCTTTGCCAGAAAGGTCAGCGACATGAAACACTAACTCTCTCTCCACAGAGGTTGCCAGACCTGCTGAGTATTTCCAGCACTTTGTTTTTATTTAGAAAAATACTGTTTCTCTGGTGATGAGAAAAATATTCTCAATAGTTTCACTACTGATCCTTTAAAAATTTATATATTGTTGGCAAAAATTGCATAGTGATTTCTTGAGTCAAGTAGTATTCAGGCACTATCTCACGTAGATATTTTGGATGTGTTCCAAGTCTTGCGCTGTTCTTGTAGCAGTTGGTAGCATATGCAGTTCGGTAACACTTTTGGGTGGTCCTAGAAGTACTAGATTAGCAGTTTTCCATAATTACTTAAGGCATAGCATATGATTTGTTTTAATTCTTTTGATTTTGCAACTTCAATAAATAATATCAGGCATTCCATGTGGTCTTGAAAATCTGTTTATTGTTTTTAGAAAGAGACAAAAGGATGGACATTTCTTGATTGCAAAAATACATTCATCAAAAACTTTACAGCCCAAGTCTGATCTGTATACACAATACCTCACAAACAACTGCAGCTCAAAAGGTACACTATAATCTAGTTTGGGATGTTAAAGCGTTATCCCTTTTAAGTTGGAGAGCAATATCCCAATACAAATTTTATAGTGAAAACAGGATTAATTTCACCAATTATGAGATCTATCATATATATCCTGATCCTTTGCGCGGCAGCATTCCCCATGCAAATTCCATGCTCTACAATATGTTATAGTTCTCTGCACAAATATAAATGAATTGCTGAATACATTTCATGATAAAGTGCAAAATTATATTTTTCTCTTTAGAATTTCTATGCTACTGTCTGGCTTTCAATCTGCTTCTCAGAAACAGCATCCATTTAGATTTTCACATCGTCTGAAAAAGTATTTAATTTAACCTGAGGCAAGAAACTATTAGATCCACAAAATATACATTTTTGTTATAACATTTTGTAATTTTACTGGTCTTAGTTTGCAAAATACATTGATAATCTCTACGCTAGAGGTATAGAAATAAATCTCTTTCAGTTGCCCGTGTTCAGCATTCTGACATTTGAGCATTATATTGCCTAATATCATAAACAGAAGGCAAACAATTTATTCGAAAGGAAGGCTGATGGCTGATTTCGGAGATGCAATGACATCCAAACATTGGGCTTCTTATTTTTGCATCACTGAGCAAAAATAACCAAGTTTCCATTTCAATGTATTGCCAAAGAAGAGTATGAAGTGGATCATTTAAATAGAGATTCGACCTAAAATGTCCAAGTGACACAAGCCACTTTTCCATTATACACCAAGTGTTGGAATATATTGGTAGCATTACAAAACATTATTTTAACGCAACTTCTTTATAAAGGCTGCATCAACCTCCTTTCTGCTATAATGATACGATATAATTCAACAACTACTTAATTTCTAGAGGAAAAAGAAGAAAAAAGGAACTATTGGTAACACAAAAGTGATAACTAAATAAAAATATTGTAAATGGTACATATAACAATGTAAGTGCATTTAGAGAGCATAATACAGTCTCAAGACTTTCAATAAAGCTTTAAGCCTCAGATTTTGCTTCTGTAATCTCAGAGGTCATTAGAACAATTTACTTGCGTTAGGCTTTGTTGGACATTCCTAACTATCCATTAAATGCCACTTATGCTTGCAATGTTTGTGCATTATGTAACAAGAGAAAATAGGTACAAAAAAAATCATAACTGAAAGTGGATATTAATTCATGGCACGAACAGTTTTATTGCTGTAAATAGGACACTAGCAGAATATTTTGATAGCTGAATAGTTACCTCTTTATGCAATGGAAGCACTCTCTGACTACTATTTCCTTACAATTTCTATAATCACTTTTGTAACATATTCATCATCAGCATAGTACTAATTTAAAAAACAGCTCTAGAATTAACAATCTCATTCAAAGGTGCTCCATGAATTGAGCCTATTGTTATATTGAAAAATAGGCATAGGGAAAAGGAAAGGCATAAAAGGCTGGCACACTGCATTGCAAAAAGAAACTTTTAAAGCTCCTAAATAAATTCATCAGCCAAAATTTGATCAGTAGACCTGGTAAATTATAGTGTTGAGTGCTACCTGACCTGTACAAAACATACTGTACCTCACTGTAATCACACTTGCTGAGGTTCCCTGTGATTTTACAAGAAATTGGATCCACTGTGGCAAGGTGGGCTTTGATTTGCCAATATTCCAGGTTCTTAAATTAGAGATATCTATTTGAAACCAGATGATTAGTTTCAAAGGAATACCATCAAATAATTACGACTGTGCTTCTTGTATCTGAGATTCTTAGAACTAAGATAGTAAGTGGAGACAAGACAGTTTGGGTACCATTATTAAGAATTCACATCCAGGAACAACAGAGATGCTTGAATGTAAGAAATTAGAGATTGTACTGTGTTAGCCATATATGTACAAACAAATGCCTCATTTATATTTGTCGAGTCAAACTTGTAAGTCGCTGTATTATTTATTTGTTCCTCACATTTCTGCACAGCTGGGAAAATACAGTTGCATAGACTTACTACTGGATTCATCTAACAAACTTACTCTTTATATAAAGCAGATTTAATACATGTTCCCTTTAAAAATAAAAAATATTAATGTATTTATCTGCAAAAATGACAATGTACAGTAGGCACAAGGAAAATGCACTATCCAAAGATAGGAAAGGCTATGAAACTTTTGTTTTTGATTGTTAATAGGTATTTATCCAGCAAATCAAAGGGGAAAGAGGGCTATTTGTTTGAGAATCATAGTAAGAAACTGACAGGAAGTCTGGAAGGATAGACTGCAACAAGCAGTCTTTTGCATTGTAAGTATCATTATAGCTATACATAGAAATTCCTCTTCACTACTAAACTTAAACTCTATCGAATATGAAATTTATACCCCAGCATTTGAAAGACAACTGCTGTATTAAATCTAAATGTTAGAATTCAAAAGGATAATGAAAAACGATAGATGTTTTGAAAAATGAACTACTGTATTCTTGCAGGAGTCAAAAAGTTAAGGCTAGGAATTGCAAATTTAATGAACTAATTCACCAATTTGTCCTGGAAATAAATAAAACCAAATAAGCAAAATAGCAGATGCAATATTGTTATGCTGGATTTACCCTTTTCTGACTGTAATATTCCACAGTCTTGCTTCAGCACGTTTATTGAAATTTCCCAATCTACACACAATTTTAGTCTCAATTTCCATATTTGTGAGTCATTTGGTGGAAGAAAGGAATGCCCTTGTACAAAACCCCTAAAGGACTCAAAAAAATTATGTATTTGAACAAAAAAATTACACAATCTATGTACAATGTTACAAAAGTTTTAGTAGAAAAATACAATTTTACACAACTGACGCAAAGTTACGGCATACAAGTGTTCTAAAATAGTGCTCAAGCCCCCAAACATGAAGGCGAATTACTATTATTTTGAGAGAGAAGGCATGTGGCAGTACCATTCAATTGTCTACGTGTAAATACAAATATACAGTTGCTTAATTTATACATTTTTGAGTATTGCTGACAAAAGAGACATGCTGTCAAAGCTTTTCGTCTTACACTCATCAGGACAGAGGCAAGAATGCCAAATTTCAAACGGAGCAACAATTTATACTGCATGAGAAAAGGGTGCTGATTGATGGCAAGTCAACAGCACGTCCCTTCAGCTGTTCACAATCGACAGAGTACTGACAGTACTCCACTAGCTTGTACTTGCAAACTCAGGACATAATGTCTAATGTTATACGTGATTCTGCGATTGGACAGCACTTACTGAACAATCCCAAATGAGCTAAGAATTACACTAACAATCAATTTAAGGTTATCAGTCAGACAAGCAATGTGGCTCACTTACGCTTGGTGGAAGCGATATATGTTAATACACAGGGACCTGTCCTCTGCAGGCAAAAGGCGTTGCGCCCTTTTTGAATTAAACAAGAGTGAAGTGGACAATAGTGCCCTGGTGCATTTTCCATGGCAACGCCGCAACCAATCAGCGCTGAGTTGCCAACCAATTAAAGTTGATGTTGGCCACAGTAAGTAAAATAATCCACTCGTTTTCCGAGTTATTTTACATTTAAATATTGGTATGGGGGTAATACCCAGTAGTCATGATGTAAATAGTAAGCAAGCTGGTTTAGGCATTTCATCACTCCACAGAATGTTTTACCAATGGGTTTCTGATGATGGAAAAATCGGGCCTACAGCTCTTCAGCTATGGTAAAGGCTCCTAGGTCCTACATAAACATTGTAACTCTTGGATGCCCATGCTACAAAAATTAGTGAAATTTTGAACTATTGCACAAAATAAAAACTTGGACGATTCTCTGGCTACTTGCAATATTATTTTTAACATCTGACTCAATGAAAAAAAAACTTGCCTTTAAAGAGGAGATAGTTCAGGTACAGTTGAGGTACATTCCCACAAGGAGGAAATGTAGGGCAATGAAAGCCCGAGCTCCCTGGATAACGAAAGAGATCGAGGTAAAATGGAGCAGAACAAGGTTGATAATTCGTGAGAACCAAGCTGACTATAGAAAGTTCAGAAGGGTAATGAAAAAGAAAATACAGGAGGCAAAGTGAGAGTATGAGCAGAGACTGGCAACTAACAAAGGGGAATCCAAAAGTCTTCTATAGGCATATAAATAGTAAATGGGTAGTAAGAGGTTGGGGGGGGGGGGGGGGGGTGGGGCTGATTCGGGTCCAAAAAAGGGTTCTATGCATGGAGGCAGAGGGCATCACTGAGAAACTAAATTGAATACTTTCCATCCATCTTTACCAAAGGAGATGCTGCCAAAGTCATAGTGAAGGAGGAGGTAATTGAGGTACTGGATGGGCTAAAGATTGCTCAAGAGAAGCTATTAGAAAGGCTGGCTGTACTTAAAGTTGCTAGCTCATTAGGACCAGATTGGATGCATCTGAGGGAAGTATGGGTGAAAATTGTGGAGGTACTAGCCATAATCTTACCACCCTCTATAGATACAAGGGTGGTACCAGAGGTTTGGAGAATTTCAAATGCTACACCCAGGTACAAAAAAGGGTGTAAGAATAATCTCAGCAACTACAGGCCAGTCAGTTTAACCTCAGTGGTAGGAAACCTTTTATAAATGGTAATCCAGGACAAAATTAAGTCATTTAGACAAGGGTAGATTAATTAAGGAAAACCAGCACAGAATTGTTAAAGGCAAATTGTTTTTAACTGACTTGTTAGAGTTTTTTTTGCTGCGGTAACAGGGAGGGTTGATGGCGGTAATGTGGTTGGCGTGGTGTATATGAACTTCCAAAATGTGTTTGATTAAAGTGTCACATAAGAAGCTTGTTCGCAAAGTTGAGGTCCATGGAATAAAAGGGTCAGTGATGGCGTGCATACAAAGTTGGCTGAATGACAGGAAACAGATAGTAGTGGTAAATGGTTGTTTTTTTGGATTGGAGGAAGGTGTTTATTTTAAATTTGTTCGCAAAATGTGAGCATCGCTGGCAAGGTGAGCATTTACTGCCCATCCCTATTCGCCCTTGATAAAGTTGTGGTGAGCAAACTTCTTGAACCGTTGCAGTCCATGTGGTGTAGGTACACCTGCAGTGCTGTTCGGAAAGGAGTCCCAGGATTTTGCGACAGTGAAGGAAAGTTCCAAGTCAAGATGGCATGTGGCTCGGAGGGGAACTTGCAGGTGATGGTGTTCCATGCATATGCTGCCCTTGACCTTCTAGGTAGTAGAGGTTGCAGTTTTGGAAGGTGCTGTTGAAGGAGGCTTGGTGAGTTGCTGCAATGCATGTTGTAGATGGTACACACTGCTGCCACTGTGCGCCAGTGATGGATGGGGTGGCAATCAAGTGGACTGATTTGTCCTAGATGGTGTTGAGCTTCTTGAGTGTTGTTGGAACTGCACTCATCCAGGTAAGTGGAGAGTATTCCAACACACTCCTGACCTGTGCCTTGCAGATGGTGGAGAGTCTTTGGAGAGTCAGAAGGCTGCAGAATTTCCACTCTCCAACCTCCTTCTGAAGCCACAGAATTTATATAGCTGGCCCTGTTAAATTCCTGGTTAATGATAACTCCCAGAATATTGAAGGTGGGAATTCAGCAATCGTAATGCTGTTGAATGTTAAGGGGAGGTGGTTACATTCTCTCTTGTTGGAAATGGTCATTGCCTGACACTCGTTGGTGCCAATGTTCTTTGCCACTTGGAAGCCCAAACCTGAAATTGTTCAGGTCTTGCAGCATGCGGGCACAGACTGCTTCAGTATCTGGGGCATTACAAATGGTACTGAACACTGCGCAATCATCAGTGAATATCCCCACTTCTGACCTTATGATGGAGGGAAGGTCATTGATGAAGCAGCTGAAGCTGATTGGGCCAAGGAGGTAAAAGCAAAATACTGCAGATGTTGGAAATCTGAAATAAAAATTGAAAGTGCTTGAATTACTCAGCAGGTCTGGCAGCATCTGTGGAGAAAGAAACAGACTTAATGGTTCAGGTCTGTGACCTTTCATCAGAACTGGCAATGGTTCAAAATGTAATAGACATTGAGCAAGCGAAGGGTGGCTGGGGGTGGGGCGGTGGTGGGGTGAAGAACAAAAGGGAAGGTCTGTGATAGGGCTGAGGGCCGGAGAAATTAAATGACAAAGATGTCCTGGAACAAAAGACAAAGGGAGTGCTAATAGTTGCAGTAAAAGACAAAGTAAAACATAAAAAACAAGTTTAAGACAGGCACATGGTTAAAAAAATAAAATAGAAAAAATAATAAAAATGTAAAAAAAATGGTAGTCATTCTCTCTGAAATTGTTGAACTCAATACTGAGTCCAGAAGGCTATGGAGTGCCTAATCGGAGGATGAGGTGCTGTTCCTCGAGCTTCAACTGGAACACTGCAGCAGGCCAAAGATAGAAATGTGGGCCTGATAGCAGGGTGGGGAATAAAATGGCAAGCAACCAGAAGCTCGGGTTCATGGTTGCAGACTGAGTGGTGTTCGGCAAAGTGGTCACTCAATCTGTGTTTGGTCTCCCCAATGTAGAGGTGACTTCTGATGAACCTTTATAAATCTGGTTCAGCTTCAACTGGAGTACTGTGTCCAGTTCTGGGCAGCACACTTTCGGAAGGACATGATTTTATGCAGAAAAGATTTAAGAGAATGGTTACAGGGATAAGGGACTTCAGTTACATGGATAGATTGTAAAAGTTGGGGCTGTTTTCCTTTGAGAAGTTTGAGAGGAGCTTTGATAGAGGTGTTCAAAATCATGGTCGAGAACCAGACTGCACAGATTTAAAGTGACTGGCAAAAGAACATTTTTTAGCATAGCGAGTGGTTAGGATCTGGAATGTACTTGCCTCAGAGGGTGTTGCAGGCAGATTCAATTGGGGCTTTCAATAGAGGATTTGATAAGCAACTAAAGATTTAAAAAAATTGCAGGGTTACAGGGAAAGGGTGGGGGAGTGGGACTAGCTGAATTGTTCTTGCAGAGTCGTGCAGACTTGATGGGCTGAATGGCCTTCTTCTGTGCTGCAACTGTTCTATGATTCTAATTGCCATTCACTTTAATTCCCTCTGCCCATCTTTGAAGGGAAAGAGAAAAAATTTGCTTTAAAATCTTCAGAAAAGTATTCCCATGTCAAAGTAATTTTATGCATTTAACAGGAAGATGATAAAATTCAAATCTGACCAACATGTTTCATTCCAATGAAGAAAATTTACCTTTAATCATAGTTTTTCTTCTCAACAAGTGCAAAAATATTTGAGTCTGAAATAAGTACTTAATATTTAAAAATGTCCATGGGGCTTGCCAAGTTTGCAATCTGTAAGTGCAGGAAATACAAGATTGCATCTTTGACAGTTTTGAAGAAATGAAGATTTTTGGTTTTAATCTCAAAAGCAGAGATTACAGATTAGTGTGCTGTGTCTACCAGAGATTGTCCACAACCAATATTCACTGCAGGCTACATTATTCACTATTCTTTTGTACTTCATAGTAGAATTTATTTCTGCTTGTATTTTCAATTAGGATTCAACATCCTTCTTCCCTCTTATCCTCTTTAAAACAGTAGAGACCTGACAGCACTGATCCCGCCCAATCTTGTAAATTATCTTTCAAATCAGAATCTCACTCAAGATAAAAGCAGTCCATGGTTGAATACTATAAACCCTTCTTACTTGCACTTTATAAACTGAAATCATGGTTATCTTACTCCATAAATTAGGTATATAAAATCATGAGTGGAAAAATAAACTGATTTTTTTGGGTGGTAGGGGAATGAAGAAATATTGAAGTGTTGTCACTAGTGATTGATTTAAACCATAGTTGGCAGTTGTGGATCAGCTTGCCAGTTTATTTGCTTTTTTTAAATTAGTTGTTCGTGGGTCTGAACTTTCTTTAACTGCTGGTTTACAAGAATTGTACAATAATAATTGTTTTCAATATATTCATTGTTCAGATTAGAATAGTGGTTTTTCCTTTTTTCTGTACAAAGTATACAATGATATATAGATTACATAAATTATTTAAAAAGGTGTACACTTAAAAATTTATTTTGTTTAATTTATGGCTGCAACCATAATGAGCTGCATAGTTTGAATTATTGCATGCAAAAATTGTAAAACAATTATCAAATCTTTGAAAGCAAGAGGTTGTATGAAATACTTTCACACTGGATTATTGAGTGCAATGATTAACAGCTTTGGATTAATTCATTCATGAGAAATTGATCCTTTCAAAGTTTAATTTCTGCGGTCAACTATTAGATTTTTATCATGTTAGAAAGCAATTAAATTGCTTCATTATTTTGAGTCCTGAAAATTGCCAATTGAGCAAATTGAATAATCTGAATCAACAGTATGGTTTAGTTACAAACAAAATATTTTAACTATATATTGGATTAATAAACCAATTTATTTCAAATTATGCTCTAAATTTGAGCAGGTATCATACAAGGCACAACATTCAGCCAATCATGTCAAGTAAACCTGAGAGAAGTACCGTGTAACTAACAATTATCAATTAGTAAGTAATCTTTGCACTCTTAATTATTCTTAGTGGTGCTCTGTAAAATATAACCTCTGATATTAATAAAAGACTGCAATAGTGTTAGTACATATCCCTGTAAATTTCCTGTAAAAGTGGATGTAGAAAAGTGTCTGCCTCAGTCTTTTTGATCTTCTGGACAAGTTGAGCATGCTCTGTAACCAGCTGGCGGAGGTCAGCCATCTTTTGAAGGAGTTTGGGAAACAGGTAGATGGCATCAGGATGGTTGTTGTGCAGATGGAGGCGAAGGGCTTGAACAATGCTTTCCTGCATCTGTTCAATCTGTGATACATTAACCAGACCTGGTCGATCTATTAAAAAAAATTAGATGTTTAATGCTAAACATCCTGAATTTTGCTTTCATAAACTATTATAAAACTTAGCTTCAACTGCAAAATAATCCATATTTAATGATACATTTTAAATATTGGGAAGATTAAAGCAATAGTCTTCAGCCACTGCCAAAAGCTCCATACATTCACCACTAATGCCATCCCCACCCCAGCCACTGCTTCAGGTTGAACCAGACAGTTCATAATCTCCTCCAACCCGATAAACTCAGATTTCTGTGCTCCTCCAATTTTGGCCTTTTGTGCATCCCCTATTTTAATTGCTCCACCATTGGCAGCCATGCTTTCAGATGCCTAGGCCCTAATCTTGAATTCCCTCCCTAACCTTTCCATCTCTCCACCTCTCCCTCCTCCTTTAAAATACTCCTTAAAATCTACCTCTTTGACCAAACTTCTGGTCATCTGTCCTAATATCTCCTTATGTGGCTTAATATGTTTTTTGTTGCTAGCGCTCATGTGAAGTGCCTTGGGACACAAGTTAAAGGTGCTATAGAAATGCAAGTTGTTGTTGTTCAGTACCCTATTTGACTCCAAAACCTCTTCGTTACCTCCTCCTTTGACTTCCATAGCATCACCCGTCTTTGCTCCAGCTTTAACCCATCTGCTGCTGAAACCCTCATCCATGTTTTTGTCACCTCCAGATTCAACTATTGTAATGCTCTACTGGCCAGCCTCCCATCATCATAACCTCTAGCTCATCCAAAACTCTACTGTCCGTAGCCTATCTCA
Organism: Heterodontus francisci; assembly: GCF_036365525.1. Classification (NCBI taxonomy): domain Eukaryota; kingdom Metazoa; phylum Chordata; class Chondrichthyes; order Heterodontiformes; family Heterodontidae; genus Heterodontus; species Heterodontus francisci. The sequence continues at coordinate 59,453,316 of NC_090388.1, read as the reverse complement.
CACCAAAAGATTATTTTACACCCACAATTAAAAATACACAATATACATTAGGAAGAATGCCAACTTCTCTAACAAAAACATCCTGCTATTGCCAGTCTATGGGGCTGATCCACAGTACAGGATGTAGCAATTATTTTCAAACTCAGATGTGTCCTGTTAGGGCGAGTGTTAGGGAAGACTGCATCAAATGCATAAAAGCTCATCCAAGACTTTGGGATGTGCTTTTCCTGAAAATTCAGAGGGTTACTCATCACAAGAAAAATTGACCGAAGGGATACAGCAACCTCTGTATTTGCAGGTCATGTAAAATTTTCCCTTTGGCTGGGAAATTCAGTATTCTGCATAGGAAGCTTCCAGCCCATTTTGGATTGTAGGGTTTGAAAATCAATCCTTCAAAGATAATAATAAGGATATTAACATAGATTCACTTGGAAGGTATCAGGAATAAGAGGTTAGTTATAAGATACTTCAGAAGTATAAATGTTTTTCTATAGGGCTGAGAAGGTTAAGATGTGGCCTATTAGAAGTCTCTAAGATTATGAAACATTGTTCTAGGATAGATGGTGATGGTTCCTTTCTATTGGTTGATAAGGCTAGAATGAAAAGGAACACGTAATCACAGTAGAATTAAAATAAAAGCTTGAAAGAAATTTCTTTAGAAGCAGTGTCAGGGCTAATTTATATTCAAGGTATTAATGAGAGACATTGAATGCAAGTTTCTATTAACTCAATATATGTATGTATCTGCTTAATCTTAATGGAGTGGACTGTCCTGTGGGGGAGTAATTGGGAAGTTACACCCAAGATTAAGTCCATTTTGCAGATATCAATTTACTCTTAAATTTCCTGCTTATCCCATTAGATTACACCAGAATTTGGCGCAAACAAGCAGAAATTAGGATAAACAATCAGGGTCCTGAGGAAGCATGGAACGCTTCAGTATGAGTCATATTAAAAATGGAAAAGTTTCCATGTTTACATGTTCTTAAATATGCTGTGCTTAATATTCATGAATGCATTCAATGTCTCTCATTAATACCTTGAACACAAATTAGCCCTGACACTGCTTCTCCATCATTTATACTTCCAGGATGTTTTCATACTATGAAATACAATACCAGATTATTGATGCCTTTACTAATATTTATATCATACATCGTATGATGGCATATATATATTCCTCTTATAAGTATGAAAATTAAAGTTTCAAGTTAGCCAACCTTCATGCATATTAAGCGCAGCATGTTTAAGAACATGTAAACATGGAAACTTTTCCATTTTTAATATGACTCATACTGAAGCCACAATAATGTATTTAAAGAAACAGGAAATGTAGTACAGGTCTCTGAGGATAAATTTTTTTTAAAATTGCAATTAAAACACCAGAGAATTGACTATTCCCTGCTGTGCCTAAAATTCTGGGCTTAATTTTACATCCATTTTGAACCAGCGTATTTGGACAAAATTCTCATGGCGGCTCTTTTGTATCAAGGCAGAGTCATTATACTGAGTAAAAATGCTCTGTGTGCAATTAATAGACAGGTGTGTAAAATTGAGGATATTGGGCATAGTGTATGCGGAACACATGTGGTCAGGTTTCTTCAATTTTTTTAGGTCAGGTATTGGCTTTATGTTCTAATTTCACGTGTTCTGGGAGAAATTAGACAGGAAATTCCAGCAAAGTGTGTTTTCCTACATGCCCTACTATAAAGCCATAAAAGAAAACCTTGTTGTAACTTTTAAGCCACAATTTCTTTGTTCCTTCCAAGCCCATGCAACAGTTACCACCTCTTACCTTAGAGGCCTTTACCCATAATTCTCTTTCATTTGACATGCTTGACTTTACTGTCCTCCCAGATCTCAGTTGGAATCCATTAAGTGAAAGATAGCTCATTTCAGAGCAATAATTGCTAAATATGTTTGAGAACAAAAACCTGAATGCTTCACAGTTTGGTACATATAAATAAAACCATCATTCTAATTAAACATATAACAATGTTTTTACCTTTTATGTCGCAGATCAAAACCACCCCTCCATAATATCAAATGGCAGGTGAGAATCTGTGGCCTTGATATTGATACCTCCCATGATGGCCAGAGCCAGGGGTTAAAAAGTGAAATGCACAGAATGCGACCCCAAACTGCCACTCACCCGCCCATTATTTTTACGATGGCGGATATTGAGACATCCAAGTGTCAAACGGCAGAGAGGTGGGACACCCATTAACATATCTAAATTGGCCTCCTACACTGTAATTGGGAGATTGATTTGAAGCTGACTGCTGCTGTATGGGTTTCCCAGGAGTCAGGAAACTGAGCACAGAAATCAGGAAGTGGGAACTGTCAGCTCAGCAAGTGGTTGTTTCAACACTCTTTGTGGATCAAGAGGAGCAGAACTGCTTCCCCCCGGCCCTCAAGGAAGCCTTCGGCCTCTCCCAGTCCCAATCTCCAGCCCTCCTCAGTCCTGATTGCCAGCCTCCCCCTTCAGCCTCATTGCAGCCCTTCTGATCGCAGCTGCTCACCATTCCCTATCTCCCACTGATTGCCAACTTCATCCCCCCCCCCCCAACCAAATTGCTGACCTTCCCCACCGCCCCCTTCGATTGCAGGGGACCATCCTGAGAGGTCTCTGGCTATAACCTCCTGCTGCTTGTGTTCCCTCCTGGCAGTCTTCCCAGTTCTGATGAAAAGTCACAAACCTGAAATGTTATCTCTGTTTCTCTCTCCTCAGATACTGCCAAACCTGCTGAACATTTCTGGCACTTTCTGTTGTCATTTCAGTCTTCCCATCTGGCCTGCTGCTGGGCAGGAAACTGAGTTACAATATTCTGCTGTTAAGATGGGCAGGACATCAGTGTCCCCAGATTCGCTGGGTTCTTCAGTCATTTTTGGCCTTACCTGCATTGTGTTTTAACAAGTTTGTAATGACAAGAAATCAGAATTAGGATCTACATCAGCAGGAGCTGACTGGAGGGGGCTAAACCTAGTGGTAGCTAAAGCAGAATAAACAGGCTCTCAGATTTGGAAGAATTTACTTTTTCTTGAATTTGGACAAAAAAACCAGGGTGAAATCAATTGTATTTGACCACCCCCACCCGCCCCCAAACTTACTCTGTCACTCCTAAGTAGATAGTGAGCTTCACTATGGTGAGAATTACATTTTTATGCAAGTCAAGACATATATTCTGTTTCACACATGAGTTTACATAGCCTAATTTGTTAAAGCTCAGTGAGGAGGACACCTTTCTAAAGTGATATTTCCTTCAAGCAACTAAAATTGTGGAATGCCAACTCAGCTATGAAAAGTAAAAAAAAACTGATTATTGATGTATATCAATATTTTGTATCACAAGTTATTATCTATTAATATACAAGTAAGTTAACATACTGCATTTTGCTCAAACCTATATAAGAGTTTGTACTGTGAAGGAGTTAAAATGGACTTTGAAAAGTTATAGCTGAAGTCTACGGATTCCTCAAAAACATCTGAAATCAATTTAGGGAACTAAAGAGGCAAATAAAGAAATCCTGTGAGATTATGATCTCACTGATTATCACTTCAAATTTTAATGATCTAGCAATGTACATGGTAAACTACTAACAGGAAACAGTAGGATACAAATCTTTAAGAAATGTCAGGAAGATATAACCCCAGAAATAATTACCAAATGAATCTAAGTTAATCTGGAAACACGTATCAGGAAACATTATTTTGCAGTATTCCACTATTACAAAGTCAGTCAGTTGGTTTATATTACGTATGTGAGTTACAGAAACAGATAGAATTTTACAAGAAAAGGGATTTTCACTTGAAAAGCTTAACTCACTTGGCTCAAACAGTACGTCTGAGTTACCAAAATAATTAAAAATAACTGAATTTTGAATAGTGGAAAAGAGAACTGTAGGGCAGTGGTGTCATTGCAGAACTATGGAAGTCTACTGCCATGATATCAACTACCAAGCAGTCATTGGAGTACTAACAATGCTGTTTCTTTTTTGTGCTTCACTATATATCCAGACATCTTAACAGTAATGAAACACTGAACACATAAGTAACATTCACCTCACATAAGTGCTAGGAATGACCATCTCCAACAAAAGAGAATCTAACTATCTCCCCTTGATGTTTAATAGCACTACCATCACTGAAACCCCCATCAACATCCTGGGGGTTACTACTGACCAGAAACTTAACTGGAACAGCCATATAAATACTTTGGCTACAAGAGTAGGTAGAGGCTGAGAATTGTGCGGTGAGTAACTCGCCTTCTGGCGCCCCAAAGCCTTTCCACCACTTACTAGGCACAAGTCAGGAGAGTGATGGAATACTCTCCATTTGGCTGGATGAGTGCAGCTCCAACAACACTTAAGAAGCTCGGCACCATCCAGGACAAAGCAGCCTGCTTGATCGGCACCCCATCCACAATCTTCAACATTCACTCCTTCCACCACTGATGCACAGTGGCAGCAGTGTGTACCATCTACAAGATGCACTGTGTCATGCAGAACCCCACCTGCCAAGAATGAGGCATATTAATTTCAAATGAACATTGATTTTAAACTAAAAGCAAAATACTGCGGATGCTGGAAATCTGAAACAAAAACAAGAAATGCTGGAATCACTCAGCAGGTCTGGCAGCATCTGTGGAAAGGGAAGCAGAGTTAACGTTTCGGGTCAGTGACCCTTCTTCGGAACTCAAACTGTTGCTGGAGTGAAGAAATTACTTGTTAAAGAGATCACCAGACCTTTGGGCTGAAAGGACATTTGGATACCAAGAGACAGTGCTTGTGGAGACAAAGAACTACTCCCTGGGCCAATTAACCCTAATGGATTTTGATCACCAGACATTGAAGGTGTAAAGAAGCGCATTCCAGGGATTGCTAAAATGATACAATCCACAAATGTAGGAGTGGTTAAGCCAGTTAGTCACATGACTGACCTGCTGGCCAACTTGGAGTTGAATTCTGTCACACAGGAAGGAACAGATGGCAGTTTGCAACTGAAGCTGGAACAAGGAAGCCTCTCTCTTGGCTGTCTCTCTCGCTTTCTCCTAAGCCACCGGACCCACAGAGGACACATAAACAAGAGACAAAAGACTCCTACATCAAAACAAGTTGAAGCGTGAACTGGGCCCCAACGAACAGCAGGACATATCGGCAATCAAAGACTCCACATTGAACTCAAAGGACAGTAAATAAGTAACAGATATTGCCTCAAACTTTTCCCCTTTATTCTTTCTACTCTTTCTGTTTCTATCTGCATGTGTGTTTATCGCGTATGCATGCTAGCATGGTCGCATTGCATATTCGTACTTGTTAACCGGATTATAGTTTAAGATTAATAAACTTCTACCTTTCTTATTACAATCTAAGGAAACCTGTCTGATTTCTTTGCCTTACAATTGGAGCAGTGAACAAGGATTCACTGAGGGGGAGCTAAAAACAGTGTTTCTAAAATTAAACCCTGTTACGGTTAAACCAGGCAAAAGCTGAGAGGAAACCCCGAGACCCCTTCTCACCTGGTTATAACAACTGCAACAACTCACCAACACTCCGTCGACAGCACTTTCCAAGCCTGCAACCTCTACCACCTAGACGAACAAGGGCAGCCGATGCAAGGGAAGTCCAAGACCTACAAGTTTCCCTCCATGTCTCACACCATCCTGACTTAGAACTATATCGCCATTCCTTCTCTGTTGCTGGGTCAAAATCCTGGAACTCCTTAAAAGAATTGTGGATGTACCTGCATCAAAAGCGCCATCTCAAGGGCAATTAGGGATGGGCAATAAATGCTTGCTTTGTCAGTGATGCCCAGAACCCATGAAAGAATAAAAAAGTGTAAAGTCCACGAACTGAAATCAGCTGAGTGAAATAAACTGCTTACTGTTATCAGATGTAACACCTTGAAACTACACAGCAGTATATGGCAGTAGCCAAGGGCAGTCATCACTTATTGCACAGTCCTACATGGAATTGTAATAAAGTTGAATTCCAAGTCTCCAATTAACTTGGGGAACATCTTTTCCAGATGAATGAATCTGGATTGCCGATCGTTTATTAGTTCCAAAATTGTAATGTAGTAAATGATATTAATTTAAATACAGAAAAATAAATTGCTATACACATGCTTGATAGCCAGCTGCTTTGGCAGAGTATTCAATTCAGATAGTGGTGTTTGGATATTAGGCTATCAGGATAGCAGTGTAATCAAGCAGTAGTGAATAAATCCATTATCGGGTTTCTCAGTTTATGGTCCGAAGTTCCGAAGAAGGGTCACTGACCCGAAACGTTAACACTGCTTCTCTCTCCACAGATGCTGCCAGACCTGCTGAGTGGTTCCAGCATTTCTTGTTTTTTTTCTCAGTTTATGGTTTATGCAGAATAAGGATATTTTTCCTTGAGCATCCAGAGACCCCGGCATGGGCATAGTGGGTTCAATGGCCTCTTTCTGTGCTTAAAATTCTATGATACATTTCTAATGAGATAACATTGATCTGATCTAAAAGACCATACTTACAATTTGTAATTAACATTTGTGCATGGATCCAGCAGGAGATGGGCATAACAGAAGACCAATGAGCCTGATTTTGATCCTGCTGGATATTCTAGAATCAGCCGTGTTTTACTATTACAAGCCAATGTGAAGAATTTCACAAGCAACCTCATGCTCGATAGCACCATTACTGACCAAGCTGGCCGAATTCTGAAGGACACAGCTGCCAGACTGGGTCTGCGGCAGGTAGTGAAAGAATCAACATGAGGGAAAAGCCTACTTGACTTCATCTTCAGCAATCTACCTACCACAGATGTATCAATCCATTACAATATTGGTAGGAGTAACCACCACTTAATCTTTATGGAGACAAAGTCCTATGTTCACATTGAATACACCCTCCATCATGTTATGTGACACTAGCACTGTTCTAAATGGGATAGATTCAGAACAGATATAGCAGCTCAAAATTAGGCATCCATGAGGCGCTGTGGGCCATCAGCTGTAGCAGCATTGTATTCCACTAAAATTAGTAATCTTAGACCCGGACAATATTTAGGCTTGGGCTGATAAAGGGCAAGTAACATTTGTGCCACATAAGTGCCAGCAAATCATCACTTCCAAAAGGAGAGTGTCTAACCACCGCCCCTTGACATTCAATGGCATTAACAATGCTTAACTCCCCACCATCAACATCCTGGCGCGGGGGGTCAGCATTGACCAGAAACTTAATTCGATCAGCCACATAAATATTGTGACGACAAGAGCAGGTCAGAGGCTGGGCATTCTGTAGCAAGTGACTCACCTCCTGACTTTCCAAAATCTTTCCACCATCTACAAGGCACAAATCAGGAGTGTGAAGGAATACTCTCCACTCCCTGGATGAGTGCAGCTCCTACAACACTCAAGAAGCTCAACAATGTCCACGACAGAGCAACGCGCTTGATTGGCACCCCAGTCACAATCTTAAACATTCATTCCCTCCACCAATATGGGCTGAATTTAATGAGCCCGCCCCTGCCCGGAAAAGAGTAGCTTTCTGTGCATGGCCACGCCACTGTCACAATGCAGCAGGCGGCCATTTATCATAATGGACACACTGGTCAACCCCAATTACGTGGCAGGGGCAGGAAGTGAGACGCCAATTACGGTGTCAGTTGACAGCAGATCAGGTGCTGGCACCATTTTTAAAAGCAGGCCAGGAAGAGGTTTTAGAACTGGCGGGGAGCCAGGGTGGACGCGTTATATCTGATGTGGAGACTGGAGTCCCTGCGCGAGAGAGTAATTATTGCCATTCACCGAAAAATTCATGAATGATCGAAAACCACATCAGGCACGTTTGCCATAATGGGATATGTGCAGCCTGACCCACACATTTTTATTCCATCATGCAGGCAGGCATTCGCAGGTGACTGTAGTCCTAGAAGGATACCTGAGTTAGAGGCCCACTCAGAGGATACATCAGCCCATGACTCTCCAGCACCTTCCAACGGTACAGATACTTTCAACTCAGTGGGTAATCCATTGGCATTAGAAATCAAGGTCACTTGCTGGTGAGAGCACTGCACACACACCCGAACAGCTGGCTGAGGCCTCTGATAGTCAGAAGTCTGTGGGTGGCCAGGCTCATGCTGGGCCCCAGGCTGATGACGAGACTCTGGTATCGACAGCACAGGGCATGTTGGAGTTGCAGAGAGGGGTAAGGAAACATCTAGCGGAGATGCCAGAGGCCATATGCAGCCATGAGCGGACGATGGAGGAGTCCATCCATGCCATGACTGCTACATGTCCCTAGCATACGAGCGCGTGGCATCCTCCATCAAGAAGTTGGCGACCCTCATAGAGAGCCAGATTCCACAGATGCGCGAGGATCTGCACACCATCGCCTTGACCATGAGCTCAACTCATCCTTCTCTGGTCAGCAGGGAAATTCCAGTAAGTCTTGGAAGAGAGAGGAGAGGCTGCCCTCCACATCTGGGGAATTCCCTCAGGGTGCTCAGAATGTAGTCACAGGCTCCTCAGCCCGTCTGCCAGTGAGTCAGCTCCAGCAGCCATGAAGCCTGAGGTGAGTGCTACACTGGTGCAGGAAACCCTCAGGCAGCTGGGGCCCTCCAAGTCTCAGGCACCCAGAGGACGGCCACCGAAGTCATCTCAGACCATGGGGCGTTCTGATCAGCAGCCTGCCTCCAGCATACACTGCGCAGAAGCATCCACAACCGTATTAAGAAAAGCACCCAGCCACACTTGGGTATTCATGGGTGTTGCAAATATGTTCTTTGGAATTTAATTAAATGCTCTTTTGTCCCAATTATTATCCATCATTGTGTGAAAACTATGTTCCATCATGCCTTAATCGTGAGCTTTTGACTTCCACCCTACCCCTTATTGCAGTGCCAATGTGACCACGGCCCTCATTATCAAGGAAATGTGACTGCAGATCACAGTAACATATGTTCTCCCATGGTCACTAGTGTGTGTTGCAGCTGATCGGCATTCAGGGCACACAGATGGAAAGGAGGCGGCAGACTACATGCATGAAGGCGAGTCGTTATTGGATTCTCAGTGAGTGGACATCAGGGTGACTGACAGCCAGTCATTATGAGGTTGTCGCTTGCCTTCTTTGCTCGTCACTCAACATGTCTAGCCTCCATCGCCATGTTATCATCCATTGCTGTTTGTGCCCGTCTCTCCTCTGCATCATCCTTGTTTTTAGTTTTAGTTTTAGAGATACAGCACTAAAACAGGCCCTTTGGCCCACCGAGTCTGTGCCGACCATCAACCACCCATTTATACCAATCCTACTCTAATTCCATATTCCTACCACGTCCCCACCTGTCCCTATATTTCCCTACCACCTACATATACTAGGGGTAATTTATAATGGCTAATTAACCTATCAACCAGGAAGTCTTTGGCATGTGGGAGGAAACCGGAGCACCCGGAGGAAACCCACGCAAACACAGGGAGAACTTGCAAACTCCGCACAGGCAGTACCCAGAATTGAATTGTTGCAGGATGATTTTTGCTCAGGCATATCTTCCTCATGTAAGACCTCCCCTTTCTGTAGTATTAGATTGTGCAGAGCACAGCAGACTACCACAATACACAGAATCCTCATCAGGGTATACTGCAGGACTCCACCAGATCAATTGAGGCAATGGAACCTCATCATCAGCTGCTCCATGGTCACTCGGGTGCAGCCATGGCAAGTGTTGTACCTCTTCTTTGCTGCATTGCGGGGTACCTCCCAGGCGTCAGAAGCCATGTCTTCAACTGGTAGCCCTTGTCCCCGAGAATCCATCCCTAAAGCCAAGCAGGAGGCATTGAAAAGATGAGGCACCTGGGACTGTAGGCGTTGTGGCTGCTTCCTGGTAAGTGGGCACACACCTGCAGGAAACGCTTTTGGTGCTCACAGACCAGTATAATGTTGATTTAATGGAAGTCCTTCCTATTGATGAAGCTGACTGGCTGGTTCACGGGAGCCTTGATGGCTACATGAATGCAATCTATTATGACTTGCACCTGTGGGAATCCAGCTATGGCCCCGAAACCGATGGCCCTCTCAGCCTGACTGTCAGGGTCAGTCCAGTAGTGCACATAGCTGCTGGCTCTCGAGCAGGGTATTGATCACCTCCTTGATGCAGCAGTGGGCTGCAGCCTGGGAGAACCCGTACACGTCCCCAGTGGATCCCTGGAAAGATCCAGATGCGTCCAAGTTTAGTGCCATGGTAATCTTTAGGGCTACTGGACAGGGTGGCCCCCAAATCCCAGAGGTCGCAAATCATCCTGCAGAAGGCTGCCTCCCTGGAGATTTGTAGTCTTCGTTGACCGTGTCACTCGGACATTTGGAGGTAAGTGATGCGAGTCCTGTAGAGTCTCTGGCGTATGTGGATCCTTCTTGGCCTGGCCAGCTTCTGCTGCTCTTATCATGGAGCATCAGGGTCAGGCACAGCTGCCTCTTTTCAAATCCTCTCTGGCCACAGGAGAAGTACCAGAGGACTTGAGGACAGCGAATGTGGTACCATTGTTCAAGAAGGGTAGCAAGGATAAATCAGGTAATTACAGGCCAGTGAGTCTAACATCAGTGGTAGGGAAACTATTGGAAAAAATTCTGAGGGACAGGATTAATCTCCACTTGGAGAGGCAGGGATTAATCAAGGATAGTCAGCATGGCTTTGTCAGGGGGAGATCATGTCTAACTAACTTGACTGAATTTTTCGAGGAGGCGACTAGATGTGTAGATGAGGGTAAAGCAGTTGATGTAGTCTACATGGACTTCAATAAGGCTTTTGATAAGGTCCCGCATGGGAGATTGGTCAAGAAGGTAAGAGCCCATGGGATCCAGGGCAATTTGGCAAATTGGATCCAAAATTGGCTTAGTGGCAGGGGGCGGAGCGTGATGGTCGAGGGTTGTTTCTGCGAGTAGAAGCCTGTGACCAGTGGTGTACCGCAGGGATCGGTGCTGGGACCCTTGCTGTTTGTAGTGTACATTAATGATTTAGACGTGAATATAGGAGGTATGATCAGTAAGTTCATGGATGACACAAAAATTGGTGATGTCGTAAATAGTGAGCAAGAAAGCCTTAGATTACAGGATGATATAGAAGGGCTGGTAAGATGGGCAGAGCAGTGGCAAATGGAATTTAATCCTGAGAAGTGTGAGGTGATGCATTTTGGGAGGACTAACAAGACAAGGGAATATACAATGGATGGTAGGACCCTAGGAAGTACAGAGAGTGTACTTGTCCATAGAACACTAGAGGCAGCAGCACAGGTAGATAAGGTGGTTAGGAAGGCTATGGGATACTTGCCTTTATTAGCCAAGGCACAGAATATAAGAGCAGGGAGGTTATGATGGAGCTGTATAAAACGCTAGTTAGGCCACAGCTGGAGTACTGTGTACAGTTCTGGGCACCACACTGTAGGAAGGATGTGATTGCACTGGAGAGAGTGCAGAGGAGATTCACCAGGATGTTGCCTGGGCTGGAGCGTTTCAGCTATGAAGAGAGACTGAAAAGTCTAGGGTTGTTTTCCTTGGAGCAGAGAAGGCTGAGGAGGGACATGATTGAGGTATACAAAATTATGAGGGACATTGATAGATTAGATAGGAAGAAACTTTTTCCCTTAGCGGAGGTGTCAATAACCAGGGGGCATAGATTTAAGGTAAGGGGCAAGAGGTTTAGAGGGGATTTGAGGAAAGATTTTTCACCTAGAGGGTGGTTGGAATCTGGAATGCACTGCCTGAAGAGCTGGTACAGGCAGAAACTATCACAACATTTAAGAAGTATTTAGATGAGCACTTGAAAAGCCATAGCATACAACACCATGGGCCAAGTGCTGGAAAATGGGATTAGAATAGGTAAGTGCTTGATGGTCGGCACAGACACCATGGGCAGAAGGGCCTTTTTCTGTGCTGTATGACTCTATAACTCTTGGGCTTGCCTCTGTTGGAGGCGCTTCACCACGCAAAGGGGGATCCAAAAACACAGGGTGTAGGAGACCCTTGGCAGGTGTCCTGGGGCCTTCGGTTCACTTCAGGAGGCATAGACAACCCTGCCCTGGCAAGTATGATTATCACTATTTGCTGAGCAGAATGTCTGATGTGCCTCAAAACTAAAACTTACTATTAAACTACCATCTTTACCAACAGTGTGAGCCACCACACACTGTAACACAGCATTTATGATACCCTCTAATGCCCATCCACACCCACCTGAACCCTTGCAGACCTCCCAATAGACACAACCCCCTTGCAAAGCCCCTGACAGACACAACCCACTTTCAGAGCCGCCAGTACACAATACCCCCTTGCAGAGTCCCTGATGCACAGAGCTCCCTTGCAGACCCTACATCAACAGAGCAGCAATGGCTGCAGAACCCTGTACATCCTTCCTAAAGTATGTTTCCCAGAATTGTACCCAATACTCAAGCTGAGGCCTAACCAGTGATTTATTAAGGCTTATCGAATGACGTCCTTATTTTTTGTATTCACTGCCCCTGTTTATAATGCCAAATATCCCATATGCTTTCCTAACTGCTCTGCTCTGCCATCTTCAAGGATTTGTGAATATACACTCTCAGAATCTTCCACTTTTGCACCCCCTGGCAACATAGTATCATTTAGCTGCTCCACACTGTTTCCCCCAAAGTTTATTACTTCACACTTAACTGCATTACACTGCATCTGCCACATGCCTGCCCATTTCACCAGTCTGTCTATCTCCTCCTGAATTCTGCTATCCTGCTCACTACTAAAGAACATAATTAATGAGCAAACCACAGCTATGTGATGAGCAGAATGCAGAATTAATTTGTGAAGACCAATTCTTCTTTGGCCTCCTTATCTCGAGAGACAATGGGTAAGCGCCTGGAGGTGGTTAGTGGTGTGTGGAGCAGCGCCAGGAGTGACTATAAAGGCCAATACTAGAGTGACAGGCTCTTCCACAGGTGCTGCAGAAAAATTTGTTTGTCGGGGCTGTTACACAGTTGGCTCTCCCCTTGCACTTCTGTCTTTTTTCCTGCCAACTGCTAAGTCTCTTCGACTCGCCACTCTTTAGCCCCACCTTTATGGCTGCCCGCCAGCTCTGGCGATCACTGGCAACTGACTCCCACGGCTTGTGATCAACGTCACAGGTCTTCATGTCGCGTTTGCAGTTGTCTTTAAAGCGGAGACATGGACGGCTGGTGGGTCTGATACCAGTGGCGAGCTCACTGTACAATGTGTCCTTGAGGATCCTGCCATCATCTATGGGCTCACATGGCCAAGCCATCTCAAGTGCCGCTGGCTCAGTAGGGTGTATATGCTGGGGATGTTGGCCGCCTCGAGGACTTCTGCGTTGGAGATACGGTCCTGCCACCTGATGCCAAGGATTCTCCAGAGGCAGCGAAGATGGAATGAATTGAGACGTCGCTCTTGGCTGACATACGTTGTCCAGGCCTCGCTGCCGTAGAGCAAGGGACTGAGGACACAGGCTTGATACACTCGGACTTTTGTGTTCCGTGTCAGTGCGCCATTTTCCCCACACTCTCTTGGCCAGTCTGGACACAGCAGCGGACGCCTTTCCAATGCGATTGTTGACTTCTGCATCGAGAGACAGGTTACTGGTGATAGTTGAGCCTAGGTAGGTGAACTCTTGAACCACTTCCAGAGCGTGGTCGCCGATATTGATGGATGGAGCATTTCTGACATCCTGTCTCATGATGTTTGTTTTCTTGAGGCTGATGGTTAGGCTGAATTCATTGCAGGCAGCCACAATCCTGTCGATGAGTCTCTGCAGACACTCTTCTGTGTGGGATGTTAATGCAGCATAGTCAGCAAAGAGGAGTTCCCTGATGAGGACCTTCCGTAGTTTGGTCTTCGCTCTTAGACGGGCAAGATTGAACAACCTGCCATCTGATCTTGTGTGGAGGAAAATTCCTTCTTCTGAAGACTTGAACGCATGTGAGAGCAGCAGGGAGAAGATGATCCCAAACAGTGTCGGTGCGAGAACACAGCCCTGTTTCACACCACTCAGGATCGGAAAGGGGTCTGATGAGGCGCTGCTATGCTGAATTGTGCCTTTCATATTGTCATGGAATGAGGTGATGATACTTAGTAGTTTTGGTGGACATCCGATCTTTACCAGTAGTCTGAAGAGACCATGTCTGCTGACAAGGTCAAAGGCTTTGGTGAGATCAATGAAAGCAACGTCGAGGGGCATCTGTTGTTCGCGGCATTTCTCCTGTAGCTGGCGAACGGAGAACAGCATGTTAATGGTGGATCTCTCTGCTCAAAAGCCACACTGTGCCTCAGGGTAGACACGCTCAGCCAGCTCTGCAGCCTGTTTAAAACGACTCGAGCGAAGACTTTCCCCACTATGCTGAGCAGGGAGATTCCACAGTAGCTGTTGCAATCACCGCGGTCACCCTTGTTCTTATGGAGGGCAATGATATTGGCATCGCGCATGTCCTGTAGTACTGCTCCCTCATCCCAGCACAGGCAAAGCAGTTCATGGAGTGCTGAAAGTATAGCAGGCTTGTGAAGACCAATTAATTTCAACATTACATTTATGCTGTCCAAGTCTACCATGCTTGCACAGTGAATACTGATTATTTATCTGCTTTTCATTGTTGTTGCACGATACCAAAACAATGTCATTGACAAAAGAAATTTCTGAGACTTACATGGATGTTATTGTTAATAGTATTAATTACCATTTACATTTTTTCTGTAAAATTGAACACATTGAGCTCTTATAAAAGTGTTTAATTACAACAGTTGTTTTGAAAGTGCTTCCATTTTAAAATTTTTTTGAGGACTTTTGTTTTAGAATTGTAGAGATGGATTCACTGGAGGATTGAAGTGATTTCATAGATGCAGGATTGTTTTTTTTTTAAAAAGGGCCACTGGATGTCACATGTGAAGGGGGAGAAAAAGACAAGGACAGTGAACAAAGGAGAAGGCCTGATGAACCACAAGCTGTCATGCGTGATAAAAACCAGACAAGAGTCAAAGTTTCGTGCGTGCCTTGCTAATGATTGGATAGTATAATGTATACATGCTTAGAATGTAATAGGATAACCTAGCTATGTACAAGTAGACACAATTGGATAGAGATAAGAGAGTAAGAATGTGTAACAGAATGATTGGTAAATGCAAACGAAATGTGATCTGTAAAATGGCATAGGAATGATGTTTTGAAACTACTCGGGGAGTTCATATGCCATCTTGCATGGGTGCAGTCTCCCCTGCATATGCTTGCAGTAAACCGGTGAACAAAGAAGCTCGAGTCTCGTCCGGTCTATCGCGGAATCGGAGGGTGACTGAACTCCCTTTCACATGTCTTCAGCTAAGTAAACAACAGGTGCCTTCTGACAATGGGAGTTGTTTACAAGAGAAGTGACATATCAAGATTTATGGTGCTCAAGAGTGGGTTTCATTTTTGAATACGGTTTTGAGTCAATTGGGTTTGTAGCCTGCTGAAAGAAACAACCCAGCTCATCCTTTCTCCACCTCTCTGAGAAACCCTGCAAAACACAGGGTGTGATAGCTGTAACACCTGATGCTGCATTTCTCCTGAGAAGCTTTTGGAAGACTTCCTCTCAACATCTCCTGAACGAACTGCTTCTGAAAAGATCCTAGTGACCCATCTACATGTACTAGCTCCAGGACATTACTGTCGGAATTCCTCAGGGTAGTGTCCTGGGCCCAACCATCTTCAGCTGCTTCATCAATGACCTTTCTTCAATCATAAGGTCAGAAGTGGGGATGTTCGCTGATGATTGCACAATGTTCAGCACCATTCATGACTCCTCAGATACTGAAGCAGTCTGTGTAGAAATGCAGCAAGACCTAGACAATATCCAGGCTTGGGCTGATAAGTGGCAAGTAACATTCCCGTCACACAAGTGCCAGGCAATGACCATCTCCAGCAAGAGAGAATCTAAACATCTCCCCTTGATATTCAATGACATTATGATCACTGAATCACCCACTATCAATATCCTGGGGGTTACCATTGACCAAAAACTGAACTGGAGTAGGCTTATAAATACTGTGGCTACAAGAACAGGTCAGAGGCTAAGAATCCTGCAGCGCATAACTCACCTCCTGATTCCCCAAAGCCTGTCCAACATCGACAAGGCACAAGTCAGGAGTGTGATGGAATACTCTCCAATTGCCTGTATGGGGACAGCTCCAACAACACTCAAGAAGCTCGGCACCATTCAGGACAAAGCAGTCCGCTTGATTGGCACCCCATCCACAAACATTCACTCCCTCCACCACCGACACACAGTGGCAGCATTGTGTACCATCTACAAGAACTTAAGAAATAGGAGCAGGAGTAGGCCATTCAACAAGATCATGGATGATCTGCCCCAGACCTCAACTCCTCTTTCATGCCAGCTCCTCATAGCCCTCAATTCCCCGATATTTCAAACATTTATCTACCTCTTCTTTAAATACTTAGTGATCTAGCCTCCACAACTCTCTGGGTAGAGAATTCCTGACATTCACTACACAGAGAAGAAATTCCTTCACATCTCAGTTTTAAACGATTGTCCCCTTATTCTGTAACTATATCCCCTAGTTCAAGATTCACTCAGTAGTGGAAACATCTTCTCAACATCTACCTTGTCAAGTCCCCTCAGAATCTTGTATGTTTCAATAAGATCACCCTCATTCTTCAAAACTCCAATGAATAAAGGTCTAACCTGTTTACCCGTTCTTGATAAGTCAACCCCTTCATCTCAGGAGTCAGCCTAGTGAATCTCTTTTGAACTGTCTCCAATGTTACCTTGTTACAACTGTACAGGGTGTTGGTGAGGCCGTACCTGGAGTACTGTGTACAGTTTTGGTCCCCGTTTTTAAGAAAGGATATACTAGATATATTCAACAACATGGAGGCAGTTCAAAAGAGATTCACTAGGCTGACTCCTGGGATGAAGGGGTTGACTTATCAAGAACGGCTAAACAGGTTAGACCTTTATTCATTGGAGTTTTGAAGAATGAGGGTGATCTTATTGAAACATACAAGATTCTGAGGGGGCTTGACAGGGTAGATGTTGAGAAGATGTTTCCACTACTAAGTGAATCTTGAACTAGGGGATATAGCTACGGAATAAAGGGACACTCGTTTAAAACTGAGATGCAAAGGAATTTCTTCTCTGTGTAGTGAATGTCTAGAGTTCTCTACCCAGAGAGTTGTGGAGGCTAGATCACTGAAAGTATTTAAAGAAGAGGTAGATAGATTTTTGAAATATCGGGGAATTGAGGGCTATGAGGAGCTGGCACGAAATAGGAGTTGAGGTCTGGGGCAGATCATCCATGATCTTGTTGAATATATCCAGTATATCCTTTCTTAAATACGGGGACCAAAACTGTACACCGTACTCCAGGTTCGGCCTCACCAACACCCTGTACAGTTGTAACAAGACTTCCCTATTTTTAAACTCCAACCCCCTGGCAATAAAGGACAAAATTCCATTTGCCTTCTTATTTACCGCTGCACCTGCATGCTAACTTTTTGTGTTTCATGCACAAGAACACCCAGATCGCTCTGTCCTGCACTTTTTTGGAGTCTCTCTCCATTTAAATAATAGTCTGCCTTTTGATCCTTCTTACCAAAGTGCATGGCCTTACACTTTCCTACATTAAACTCCATCTGCCAAGTTTTTGCCCACTCACTCAACCTATCTATATCTCCATGCAGATTCCTTATGTCCTCATCACAACATGCCCTCCCACATCTTTTTGTATCAGCAAATTTAGATATGTTACTCTCTGCCCCCTCCTCCAAGTCATTAACATAGATAGTAAATAATTGAGGCCCTAGAACTGATCCTTGTGGCACTCCACTAGTTACGTCTTTCCAACCTGAAAAAGACCCATTAATCCCGACTCTCTGTCTTCTGCGAGTTAACCAATCCTCAATCCATGCTAATACATTATCCCCAAAACCATGATCTCCTATCTTGTGCAATAATCTTTTATGTGGTACCTCATCAACTGCCTTCTGGAAATCCAAATACACTACATCTACCAGTTCCCCTTTATCAACTCTGCTTGTTATATCCTCAAAGAATTCTAGCAAATTTATCAAACATGATTTCCCTTTCACAAAACCATGTTGACTCTGTTTGGATTGCGTTGAGCTTTATTAAATGTCCTGCTATTTCCTCCTTAATAATGGACTCTAGCATTTTGCCAACGACCGATGTTAGGCTACTGACCTATCGTTTCCTGCTTTTTGTCTTCCTCCCTTCTTGAACAGGGGCGTCACACTAGCGGTTTTCCAATCCGCTGGGACCCTCCCCGAATCCAGTGAGTTCTGGAATATTTTGACCAATGCCTCACTATCTCTGCAGCCACTTCTTTTAAAACTCTTGGATGCAGGTCATCAGGTCCTGGTGACTTGTCTGCCTTTAATCCGATTAGTTTGTCAAATACTTTGTCCCTCGTAATAGAGACTGTTACAAGATCTTTTCTCCCATTAACTCCTTGCTTATCTGATATCTGTGGGGTGTTTATAGTGTCCGCCACCGTGAAGACTGATGCAAAATATTGGTTTAAATTATCTGCCATTTCCCTGTTCCCTGTTATCAATTCTCCAGTCGCATCGTCCAAGGGTCCCACGCTCACTTTAGCTACTCTCGTTTTATATACCCATTGAAGCTCTTGCTGTTTGTTTTTATATTTCTTGCCAATTTATTTTCATAATCAATTTTTTCCCTCTTTATTAGCTTTTTAGTCATCTGTTGCTGGTTCCGAAAAAAATTCCCAATCTTCTGGCCTACCACTAGTTTTCGCCGCTTTGTATGCCTTAGTTTTTGATTCCTTGAGTGCCTTTGTTAACCAAGGGTTATCCTTCTCATCGAGTCCTTTTTGACCGGGATACATTTTTGCTGAGTGTTATGAAATATCTGCTTAAATATCTGCCACTGCTCATTCACTGACCTTCCCCTTAGTCTATTTGCCCAGCCCGCTTGAAACAACTCTTCCTTTTTACCTCCTAAATTGTCCTGTTTTAAGTTGAGGACACTGGTTTAAGACCCGAGTTACTTGCCCTCAAGCTGAATTTGAAATTCTACCATCTTGTGATCGCTACCCCCTACAGGATCCTTAACAGTGGCGCAGTGGTTAGCACCGCAGCCTCACAGCTCCAGTGACCCGGGTTCAATTCTGGGTACTGCCTGTGTGGAGTTTGAAAGTTCTCCCTGTGTCTCCGTGGGTTTCCTCCGGGTGCTCCGGTTTCCTCCCACATGCCAAAGACTTCCTGGTTGATAGGTAAATTGGCCATTATAAATTGCCCCTAGTATAGGTAAGTGGTAGGGAAATATAGGGACAGGTGGGGATGTGGTAGGAATATGGAATTAGTGTAGGATTAGTATAAATGGGTGGTTGATGGTCGGCACAGACTCGGTGGGCCGAAGGGCCTGTTTTAGTGCTGTATCTCTAAATAAAAAAAATAAAATAAAAACAAATACGATATCTCTTATTAATCCTACCTCATTATACATTACTGGATCTAAAATAGCTGGTTCCCGGGTAGGTTCTGCAACGTATTGCTCTAAGTAACAATTCCTGATGCACTCTACAAATCCGTCTTCCATGTTACCTCTGCCAATCTGATTTGTCCAGTCAATATGCAGATTAAAATCACCCATGACAACCGTAGAGCCCTTCTTACACACCTTCATTATTTCCGGATTTATACTTTGTCTTACAGTGAGGTAAATCATCGGGGGCCTATTGATGACTTCCGCCGTGACTTCTTCCCCTTGCTATTCCTTATTTCCACCCAAACTGATTCCACATCACGATCTATTGCACCTATATCACTACTCACCACCGCACTGATACCTTCCTTTATTAACAAAGCTAACCCACCTCCTTTTCTTTTTTGCCTATTTTTACAGAACATTGAATACCCTTGAACACTGAGTTCCCAGTCTTGGTCACCCTGCAACCACGTCTCTGTAATAGCTATCAAGTCATATTCATTTATTTCTATTTGTGCTGTCAACTCATCTATCTTGTTACAAATGCTGTGTGCATTCAGATAAAGAGCCTTAAGCTTTGAATTTATACCGTTATTACTCAGTCTGGTTCTAATTCCTGCTGCACTCTTCTGCTTAGATTTTCTGCCCCTTCCTGTCACACTTTGATTACTGTTTGCCTCTTCACTACCCTGCACCTCTGCTCTCTCATTTCTTTTGAATTTTTTGAAATTCCCTTCAATGGAACCCTGCCCTCCACTCCTTCTTTGGCCTCCTTGTCTCGAGAGACAATGGGTAAGCGCCTGGAGGTGGTCAGTGGTGTGTGGAGCAGCGCCTGGAGTGGCTATAAAGGCCAATTCTAGAGTGACAGGCTCTTCCACAGGTGCTGCAGAAAAATTTGTTTGTCGGGGCTGTTACACAGTTGGCTCTCCCCTTGCGCTTCTGTCTTTTTTCCTGCCAACTGCTAAGTCTCTTCAACTCACCACACTTTAGCCCCGCCTTTATGGCTGCCCGCCAGTTCTGGCGATCGCTGGCAACTGACTCCCACGACTTGTGATCAATGCCACAGGACTTCATGTCGCGTTTGCAGACGTCTTTAAAGCGGAGACATGGACGGCTGGTGGGTCTGATACCAGTGGCGAGCTCGCTGTACAATGTGTCTTTGGGGATCCTGCCATCTTCCATGCGGCTCACATGGCCAAGCCATCTCAAGCGCCGCTGACTCAGTAGTGTGTATAAGCTGGGGATGTTGGCCGCCTCGAGGACTTCTGTGTTGGAGATACGGTCCTGCCACCTGATGCCAAGTATTCTCCGGAGGCAGCGAAGATGGAATGAATTGAGATGTCACTCTTGGCTGACATACGTTGTCCAGGCCTCGCTGCCATAGAGCAAGGTACTGACGACACAGGCTTGATACACTCGGACTTTTGTGTTCCGTGTCAGTGCGCCATTTTCCCACACTCTCTTGGCCAGTCTGGACATAGCAGTGGAAGCCTTTCCCATGCGCTTGTTGATTTCTGCATCGAGAGACAGGTTACTGGTGATAATTGAGCCTAGGTAGGTGAACTCTTGAACCACTTCCAGAGCGTGGTTAGGCCAAATTAGTTGCAGGCAGCCGCAAACCTGTCGATGAGACTCTGCAGACACTCTTCAGTGTGAGATGTTAAAGCAGCATCGTCGGCAAAGAGGAGTTCCCTGATGAGGACTTTCCGTACTTTGGTCTTCGCTCTTAGATGGGCTAGGTTGAACAACCTGCCCCCTGATCTTGTGTGGAGGAAAATTCCTTCTTCTGAAGAGTTGAACACATGTGAGAGCAGCAGAGAGAAGAAAATCCCAAACAGTGTGGGTGCGAGAACACAGCCCTGTTTCACGCCACTCAGGATAGGAAAGGGGTCTGATGAGGTGCCGCTATGCTGAATTGTGCCTTTCATATTGTCATGGAATGAGGTGATGATACTTAGTAGCTTTGGTGGGCATCCGATCTTTTCTAGTAGGCTGAAGAGACCATGTCTGCTGACGAGGTCAAAGGCTTTGGTGAGATCAATGAAAGCAATGTAGAGGGGCATCTGTTGTTCGCGGCATTTCTCCTGTATCTGACGAAGGGAGAACAGCATGTCAACGGTCGATCTCTCAGCACGAAAGCCACACTGTGCCTCAGGGTAGACGCACTCGGCCAGCTTCTGGAGCCTGTTTAAAGCGACTCGAGCGAAGACTTTCCCCACTATGCTGAGCAGGGTGATTCCACGGTAGTTGTTGCAGTCACCATGGTCACCTTTGTTTTATAGAAGGTGATGATATTGGCATCGCGCATGTCCCGAGGTACTGCTCCCTCGTCCCAGCACAGGCAAAGCAGTTCATGTAGTGCTGAGAGTATAGCAGGCTTGGCACTCTTGATTATTTCAGGGGTAATGCTGTCCTTCCCAGGGGCTTTTCTGCTGGCTAGAGAATCAATGGCATCACTGAGTTCCGATTTTGTTGGCTGTATGTCCAGCTCATCCATAACTGGTAGCGGCTGGGTTGCATTGAGGGCAGTCTCAGTGACAACATTCTCCCTGGAGTACAGTTCTGGGTAGTGCTCAACCCAGCGGTCCATTTGCTTGCGTTGGTCAGTGATTGTGTCCCCTGATTTAGATTTGAGGGGGGCGATCTTCTCGATTTGATGCAGTTAATCTAAGGGGTGTGACCGTCCCCTGAAACACAGCGTCCAGATAACTCTCCCTCTCCCTGATGTGTCAGTGTCCGCAGCTCAGACTCCAGCTCATCAACTCTGAGCAGCCAACACTTGTGGCCGCTGTGGATCGCACCGGCATCCACCAGCTCCCAAATACTGCAGCTACAACACATCACCCGCCCAGCCATCTCTATTCTATTTAATTAATTTGGATGTTAAAGATTTGGATGTTTGATGCCACGTTTGATTTAAATTAAAATTAAATTAAAAGTACCTGTTTAAACAATCAATTGTAATGAATACTTCTGTGTTTAGACTCTTACTATAACACTTACTGTTACACTACCACAATTGGAAAAATTTTAATTACCCAGCTCCTAATTTGAACCAATACCCTCCCTGTTGGTCCCCCTCTCTCTCTATACATGGTAAATTATAAAATCTGCCTTAGTATTTACACTAATGAATCGATCAAGTCTTATTTTATATTTGATTAACTTAGATTAAATTAAAAGCTTTACCGGTATACTCACCCCGGCCTGTTTTCTGTTTCCCCACGCTCTCTGTAGATTGTGACATCACTTTTCGATTTTTGATTTGCCTCGACCCTCCCGCGCCTCTCCCGCTGCTTCTCTCTGAATCCTGACGCACTGCAGCAACGCACTAAGGCTCCTTAGACAGCACCTTCCAAATCCGCGACCTCTACCACCTAGAAGGACAATGGCAGCAGATGCATGGGAACATGCATCCCCTCCAAGCCACACTCCATCCTGACTTGGAACTATATTGCTGTTCCTTCATTGTCACTGGGTCAAAATTCTGGAACTTCCTTCCTGGCAGCACTGTGGATGTACCTACCCCACATGGACTGCAGTGGTTCAAGAAGGCAGCTTACCATCAAGGGCAATTAGGGATGGGCATTCAGCGACACCCACATCCCATGAGTGAGAAAAAAATAATAATTGGCCGCATCAGTAACTGGGTATACATTTAAATATATGTTGTGACCTGTGGAGAAGTGGAACTAGAGAAAGACAGTGCACGCCTCCCGCCTAGGTCATAATATATAACTGGGGGTCTGTACAGGATAACCCAAAGCTGATGACAAGCAATTGTAAATGGGGGAATAACAACTGAAAAGGAGAAAAGGAAACACGAGGTCTCCTATGCATTAGAGTAAAGTTTACACTACCGGCTTTGTCAGTTGCTACAACCTTTCTGGGGAGGGAGAACTTACCCCGGAGTGATTTGCAAATCTTAACCAAGGATAGGCTAAAGGAATTGGCAGCAAAGTTGGAATTAAGAGTTAAACCCAGGAGCTAAGAAAACAGACATAATTGAGGTAACAGCAGAGCATTTGAAATTGGAAGAAGTAAAAGGCAATCCAATTCAATTGAATTAGCTAGGATTCAGTTACAGATGAATCATCTTGAACAGGAAAGAGAACTGGAAACAAAAAAACCTGAGCTGGCACAGGAAAATGAAATTAAAAAACTAACTACAATTTCAAATGGAAAAATAGCGGCAGGAGAGAGAGAAAAAGAGAAAGAGAAAAAAAGAAAGGGAGCAAGAAAGGGTATTCGAATTAAAAAAGCTGGAACTAATGAAACAGGGTGGCTTCCACCCCAATGAAAATTCTGGTGAGGAAAGAACAGACTCCAGCCCAGGACCCAGTGGAGAGCTGTTTAAATTTGTGCAAGCTCTCCCGACGTTTGAGGAAAGGGATGTAGAGTCATTTTTCATTTCTTTTGAAAAGATAGAAAGACAGATGAAGTGGCCGAAGGAAAGTTAGATACTGCTTATGCAAAGCAAGTTGATGGACGGAGCTCATGAAGTTTATGCCATACTTTCTGAGGAGGCTTCTGCAGATTATGAGATGGCAAAAAAGGCTATTCTTGCTGTTTACGAGTTAGTCCCTGAAGCTTACAGGCAGAAATTTTGGAACCTGCAGAAACAGCCTGGGCAGATCTATATAGAACTTGAGATGGAAAAGCAAACTAACTTTGATCATTGGCTGCGGGCACTAAAGGTAGAGGCCACATATGAGACCCTTCGTGGAAAATTCTCCTGGAAGAAGGTTTCAACAGCCAGACAGGCAGTGGAAATTGCTGATGATTACGAGCTTGTTTACAAGCCAAATCCTTTGTCCGTCACCCCCACAAACCTGAGAAGGATAGAGGGTGGGAGGGTGAAAGGAAGGCAAGTAGCCGGGGGCAAGAAGGAATAGCTGGGAACGCTTCCAGGATCTGCTCTTCAGGCCAGTAAGGAAGATGCTGAGGGTGGTAGTGAGGTCTGAAAGCCTAAGTGTTCCCTTTGCCACAAGCTGGAGAATGCTGAAAGTTGCGGGGTAACCATGGGACTTATTGGGGTACACAAGGCCAATGCAGAGAAAGGGGCCCTGACCGAGGGTATGGCAGATCAGGTTATAGCTCTGACTGCAGTTGTAAGGCCAAGTACAAAAACCTTGGTGAGCGAAGGGGATGTGAACTGGATACCTGAGAGTTATAGGGAATTCTTGTCAAAAGGAAAAGTAACTCCTAACAGGGCTACTCACAGCATTTAAAGGAGTCTGTAGGGATAAACCAGGATGTACAACCTTAGCCATACATGGTGTGGATGTAGGAGAATCCTCTCATATCAAACAGCATCCTTATCACTTAAGTCCAGTGAAACAGGCCCAGGTGAAAGCAGAAATTCAATACATGTTGGAAAACCACCTAACTGAACCCAGTTTAAGCAGCTGGAGTTCCTCAGTCACGTTAGTACCTAAGCCTGACAGTTCAACTAGATTTTGTATAGACTACAGAAAGGTTAATGCAGTAAAGAGGCAGACTCCTACCCAATTCCTCACTTGGAAGACTGTATTGGCAGAGTTGGCAGTGCCACGTTTCTGACAAAAGTAGATTTGTTAAAGGGATACTGGCAAGTTCCTTTAACACCCCAAACTAAAGAAATATCGGCCTTTGTCACACCAATTCTGAGTGATGCCATCCGGACTAAATAAATGCCCCAGCAACTTTTCAGAGACTAATGAACCAAGTGGTAGCCAGTGTTACTAACTGTGTGGTTTACCTTGATGACGTGTTGGTATACAGTGACAATTGGAAGGACTAAAAGCTCTGTTTAGAAAATTACAGTCGGCTGATTTGGTGATAAACCTTGCCAAAAGTGAATTTGCAAAAGCGCGGGTAACCTACCTCGGGAATACAGTAGGGCAAGGACAAGTGCTGCCAAGAAGAACAAAAGTACAAGCATTGGTAGAGTTCCCTGCCTCTAAGACTAAATGAGAAATCATGAGGTTTTTGGGGATGTCTGGTTTCTACTGCAAGTTTGTACCAAATGTTAGCAGTGTAGCAGCTCCACTGATGGATTTACTACAAAAAAAGAAAGCCAAGATAGTGTGGTCAGGACAGTGCCAAGCATCTTTTGAGAGGCTGAAAGCCATCTTGATCAATGAACCAGTATTGGCTGCCCCAAATTTCACTAAGCCCTTCAAGGTAGCAATTGATGCTAGTGATCTTGGGTTCGGTGCAGTCCTGTTACAAGACGATGAATCAGGATACTTTTCCAAAAAGCTAAATCGACACAAAAAGGGATACTCAATAGTGGAAAACGAAACCCTGGGCTTACTACTAGCTTTTAAACATTTTGAAGTATATGTCCGCCACAACTACAGAGACACTGATATATACTGATCATAACCCTCTAGCCTTTGTGGAAAAATTCAAAAACCAGAATGCCAGACTATTTCGATGGAGGTTACTATTGCAGTTCACTTAAAGATCACTTAAAGATTATCCACATTGCGGGGAAAGATAATGTAATTGCTGATGCTTTGTCTAGAATTTAACCTTGCTTTGAGTTATTTGAGTCCAAAGATGGTACAAGGCAGAACTGTATTAGTTACAGGTAAAGGGCGAATCAGAATCAGTGTGGCAACGTGTTTTAATATTTTTTATCTTCTGTTTATTTGCCACTCTGTAATGAAATACATTTAAAAATGGTGTTTCATTCATCCAAGGATGGAGGTGTTGTGAAAGTACTCCCATTTTAAAATATTTTTTGAGGACACTTGTTTTAGAATTGTGGAAATAAGATTCATTCGAGGACTGAAGTGATTCCATAGATGCTGGACCTTTTTTTTTTTAAAGTGTCACTGGAAGGACTCTGTTTAAAAACATTTACTGGATGTCAATGTCTTCATCTACGTAAACAACAGGTGCCTTCGGACTATGGGTATTGTTTACAAGAGATGTGATTTGTCATGATGTATGGTACTCAAGAGTGGGTTTCATTCCTGAATATAGTTTTGAGTCAATTGGGCTTGTAGCCTGCTGAAAAAAACACCCAGCTCATCTTTTCTCCACCTCTCTGAGAAACCCTGCACAAAATCCAATGTGTAATAGTTGTAACGCCTGATGCCACATTTCTCCTGAGAAGCTTTTGGAAGACTTCCTCTTGACATCTCCTTAACAAACTGCTTCTGAAAAGATTCCAGTGACCCATCTACGTGTATCCGGATGCCAGACTGTATACCATCTGGAACATAACATATCTTATTCATTTTCTTCAAGAATTAACAAGTACTTTGGCCAAAGCATCTTTATTTTTCCTTTAACCAGTGTGTGCTGGGTATTTAGAAGGGAATATGTATATATATTTACTGTCATATTTCAAACTGTATTAAAGCTTTGCATTTTTATTGACTAAGTCTCGTTTTATAATAAATTAATACTTTTGTTGTTTATTAAAGAAACCTGGTTGGTGGATTTTATTCTGACACTAAAATAGATAAGACTGTATAATTGACCGCATCAGTAACTGGGTACACATTCAAATATATGTTGTAACCTGTGGAGAGATGGAACTACAGAAAAACAGTGCACTCCTCCCGTCTTGGTTGTAACAAGTGAAAGAAGCATTGTGCAGTGAAATGCTACTCAATTTTTGAAATTTTACGAGTCACTCATTCTTACCTCCAGAAAGAATGATGGCAGCCACAAAGAGAGCCAAATCACTGTCATCCAACTCTAGCGCGTTGAATTTCATGGCAAACTCAAACTTGGGCTCCATTATCTCATTAAAAGGCTTCCGCAGGCTTTTCAAAAATTCTCGAGTCATAAAACCATTCCCATAGACTACCAGCAACCCGTCTTTGTTCATAATGGATGCCAACATGGCAAACATGGCTTCATAAACTCCATATTTTAACAGGGTCACTTGATCATTAAGGTCAAGGTGTGTAAATTCAGGGATACATTTGGCAAATTCTGTCAGTTCTCTTACTGTTTCCACTGATGTACATTGGCAGCGGTGGAAGATTCTAACTTCAGCTTCTTTGTTCTGGATGCCATTTACTGCTTGTTTTGATACTAGATTCTCCTCTGCCAGGCATAAGGTTTCCATGTCATGAATGACAAAAGGCTGCAAATTCATTATTCAAGAATTAGTAAAACATCAAAACATTTTTCCATATCAAGTTCCCAGAAAAAATAAGAGTTTACTTAAGTACCTTAATTACATTTTTCCAACAGTGTCTGTGGCCTAACTTGCCCCTGTTCTTGCTGACCTACACTAGCTCCCAGTTAAGCAATGTCTCGATTTTGAAATTCTCATTCTTATTTTCAAATCTTGCCACGGCTTCACTCCTCCAGCCCTACAACCAGACAGATATCTGCACTGCTTCAATTTTGGCCTCTTGAGCATCCCCTATTTAAATCACACCACCATGCCTTCAGCTGCCCAGGGCCCAAGCTCTGGAATTCCCACCCTAAACCTCTCTGCCTCACTTCTTCTCTTTCCTCCTTTAAAACACGACTTAAAACCTACCTATTTGACCGAGCTTTTGGTCACCTGCCCAAATAATATGTTATGTGGCTCAATGTCAAATTTTGTCCTATAAAGGACATTACTATGTTGAAGGTGCTATACACACAAGTTGTTGTTGATGTACTTTTTGAAGCAAACATAACAATACATGGTGAAGAATTAAGATGTTATGCACAAAAACAAGTACAGTTCAATTATTCCTCCAAAATATCCTAGGTTACCTTTATAAATTAAAGAAATTTACAGCAGTAGCTCTGATGCTGATTGGGATTTCTAACAGGATGAGCTTCAGTTTTTACTTTAGGTAAGTGAATACATTTATTAATCTTGGCCATAGTGATAAAGGAAACGCTCATCAGTAAGGGATCTCTTTCTCCACATCTTAAATATATTTTCTGGAAGGAATGGCACTTACAACACCAAAGGAAATATAAGCATATGAAAAGAAGGAAGTGGGAAACACCATCAAGCCCACTCAATGGTAAGTCAGCTGATGTTACCAATCTGCAAAATCCAAATAACAGGATGAATGAATGAAACTGGATGGATCACCTGGCATCAACCTCGGCACCGTAAACAACAATGGCAAACCCAGCCCTGTCGACCTTGCAAAGTCCTCCTTACTAACATCTGGGGGCTTGTGCCAAAGCTGGGAAAGCTGTCCCACAGACAAGTCAAGCAACAGCCTGACACAGTCATACTCATGGAACCATATCCTACAGGCAATGTCCCGACACTACCATCACCATCCCCGGGAATGGCCTGCCCCACTGGCAGGACAGACCCAGCAGAGGTGGTGGCACAGGGCGGCACAGTGGTTAGCACCGCATCCGCACAGCTCCAGCGACCCGGGTTCAGTTCTGGGTACTGCCTGTGCAGAGTTTGCAAGTTCTCCCTGTGACTGCGTGGGTTTCTGCCGGGTGCTCCGGTTTCCTCCCACAGCCAAAGACTTGCAGGTTGATAGGTAAATTGGCCATTGCAAATTGCCCCTAGTGTAAGTAGGTGGTAGCAGAATTGAGGGAAGGTAGGAATGATGTAGGGAATATGGGATTAATGTAGGATTAGTATAAATGGGTGGTTGATGGTCGGCACAGACTCGATGGGCCAAAGGGCCTGTTTCAGTGCTGTATCTCTCTATGACTCTATGACAATGATACACTGTCGGGAGGGAGTTGCCCTGGGAGTCCTCAACATCGACTCCGGACTCCATGAAGTCTCATGGCACCAGGCCAAACATGGGCAAGGAAACCTCCTACTGATTACCACCTACCGCCTTCCCTCAGTTGATGAATCAGTATTCCTCCATGTTGAACACCACTTGGAGGAAGCACTGAGGGTGGCAAGGGCGCAGAATGTACTCTGGGTGGGGGACTTCAATGTCCATGACCAAGAGTGACTTGGTAGCACCACCACTGACCGAGCTGGCCGAGCCCTAAAGGACATAGCTGCTAGACTGGGTACGCGGCAAGTGGTGAGGGAACCAACAAGAGGGAAAAACATACTTGACCTCATCCTCATCTGACCATGACAGTATTGGTAGGAGTGACCAGCGCACAGTCCTTGTGGAGACTAAGACCCGCCTTCACATTGAGGATACCCTCCATCGTGTTGTGTGGCACCATCACCGTGCTAAATGGGATAGATTGCGAACAGATCGAGCAATACAAAACTGGGCATCCATGAGGCACTGTGGGCCATCAGTAGAATTGTACTCAACCACAATCTGTAACCTCATGGCCCGGCTTATTCCTCACTCTACCATTACCATCAAGCCAGGAGAACA
Source organism: Heterodontus francisci (assembly GCF_036365525.1). NCBI lineage: Eukaryota > Metazoa > Chordata > Chondrichthyes > Heterodontiformes > Heterodontidae > Heterodontus > Heterodontus francisci. The sequence goes on along the minus strand of NC_090388.1, from coordinate 59,423,562 downwards.
ACCCTGGTTCAATGAAGAGTGCAGGAGGGCATGCCAGGAGCAGGAGGGCATACCTCAAAATGAGGTGTCAACCTGGTGAAGCTACAACATAGGACTACTTGTGTGCCAAACTACGTAAGCAGCATGCAATAGACAGAGCTCAGTGATCCCATAACCAACGGATCAGATCTAAGCTCTGCAGTCCTGCCACATCCAGCTGGGAATGGTGGTGGACAATTAAACAACTAACTGGAGGTGGTGGCTCCACAAACATCCACATCCTCAATGATGGGGGAGCCCAGCACATCAGTGCGAAAGATAAGGCCGAAGCAGTTGCAACAATAGTCAGCGAGAAGTGCAGAGTTGATGGTCCACCTCCTGAAGTGCCCAGCATCACAGATGCCAGACTTCAGCCAGTCCGATTCACCCAGTGTGATATCAAGAAACGCCTGAAGGCACTGGATACTACAAAGGCTATGGGCCCTGACAATATTCCGGCAATAGTACTGACGACCTGTGCTCCAGAACTTGCTGCACCCCTAGCCAAGCTGTTCCAGTATAGCTACAACACTGGCACCTACCCAGCAATGTGGAAAATTGCCCAGGTATGTCCTGTACACAAAAAGCAGGACAAGACCAACCTCCACAATTACCACCCCATCAGCCTACTCTCAATCATCAGTAAACTGATGGAAGGTGTCATCGACAGTGCTATCAAAAGGCACTTGCTTAGCAATAACCTGCAAAGTGACACTCAGTTTGGGTTCTGCTAGGACCACTCAGCTCCAGACCTTATTACAGCCTTGGTTCAAACATGGACAAAACAGATGAATTCAAGAGGTGAGGTGAGAGTGACTGCCCGAAACATCAAGGCAGCATTTGACCGAGTATGGCATCAAGGAGCCTTAGCAAAACTTAAGTCACTGGGAATCAGGGGGAAAACTCTCCGCTAGTTGGAGTCATACCTAGCGCAAAGTAAGATGTTCATGGTTGTTGGAGGTCAATCACCTCAGCTCTAGGACATCACTGCAGGAGTTCCTCAGGGTAGTGTCCTAGGCCCAACCATCTTCACCTCCTTCATCAATGATCTTCCTTCAATCATAAGGTCAGAAATGGGGATGTTCGCTGATGATTGCACAATGTTCAACAGCATTCACGACTTATCAAATACCGAAGCAGTCCGTGTAGAAATGCAGCAAGACCTGGACAATATCCAGGCTTGGGCTGATAAGTGGCAAGTAACATTCGCGCCACACAAGTGCAAGGCAATGACCATCTCCAACAAGAGAGAATCTAACCTTCTCCCCTTGACATTCAATGGCATTACGATCACTGAATCCCCCACGATCAACATTCTAGGGCTTACCATTGACCGGAAACTGAACTGGAGTAGCCATATAAATACCATGGCTACAAGAGCAGGTCAGAGGCAAGGAATCCTGCGGCGAGTAACTCACCTCCTGACTCCCCAAAGTCTGTCCACTATCTACAAGGCACAAGTCAGGAGTGTGATGGAATACTCTCCACTTGCCTGGATGGGTGCAGCTCCGACAACACTCAAGAAGCTTGACACCATCCAGAACCAAGCAGCCCGCTTGATTGGCACCCCATCCACAAACAAACATTCACGCCCTCCACCACCGATGCACAGTGGCAGCAGTGTGTACCATCTACAAGATGCACTGCAGCAACACACCAAGGCTCCTTCGCAGCACCTTCCAAACCCACGACCTCTACCAACTAGGAGGACAAGGGCAGCAAATGCACGGGGACACCACCACCTGCAAGTTCCCCTGCAAGTCACACACCATCCTGACTTGGAACTATATCGCCGTTCCTCCACTGTCACTGGGTCAAAATCCTGGAACTCCCTTCCTAACAGCACTGTGGGTTTACCTACCTCACATGGACTGCAGTGGTTCAAGAAGGTAGCTCACCAGCACCTTCTCAAGGGCAATTAGGGATGGGCAACAAATGCTGGCCTAGCCAGCGACGTCCACATCCCATGAACGAATTAAAAAAAATATGAATGAAAAATATGGAAAGGGAAAAAAAATTAAATAGACAAGCATGGATAAAAAAACAAGTTTAAACACAGTCCTTCAACTCTGTACACCCATCAGGAACAATACATAATGCCAGGTGCCAACTGAATTAATGTTGAAGTAATCAGGAATTTTACCATCCATGACTTAGAACAAGAACAAACCTCCCACAGTGGGATGACAAAAATCAAATTAACAAGTTCTCAAGTGTTTACATTCCTGCAAATGTAATGTGTCACTTTCGTAAAATGTCACTTTTTATGTACTTTGAGCTGTCACACACTTAATTTGTTCAAAAATGTGACCTGGGTCAGAGATATTTCATTTTAGAGAATTTTCCATGCTACAGGACTTTAAAGAACTAAGCTGCAATGAGCTTCGGGAGTGTCACTATCTTGTCACTCACTGTGTGCTGCATGCCATTTCTTGCCTTATTTTCTTTTCATCTGCAAGTCCAGCATAACAAGGTGGCAGGCAAAATAGAAGGAAGATGGACATGCGGAGAAGAAAGAATATCTAGAGTTTTTGGAAGATTGTGATGACCATCTCACCACATGAACCAATGGCACCTGCCCCTATCTCAATTTCATCCCCTTCATCATCTGTCTTCTAAATCCTCCATAGACAAAATTCCACTTGGGGTCCAGCAGCACAGGAACTACTGTGTGGAGTGTTTGATTATCTCAGTGTAAATTTACCTTTGTGACATTTAAGACAAAATTTTAAAAAGCAAATGTCGACATTAATGATTGTAGGCACCGTAAAAGTATGCTGATATCTGCAAAGATGGTAAACTACTTAAGAATGATAATACTGGAAGAACTGAATTCAAAGTGTTGCAAACTTTCTTTCCTATGTATTGCAACATAAATCAACAACTGCAATTGACAACCGTTAAAGTAATGAAACTCAAACCCAAAATGAAATCTTATTCACATTAGAGGATATTGGAGAGCAGGGAGGAACATGTGCTTGTACAGCTGCATTGCGGCACCAAATCTTCATCGCCATTTGAATTGTGTGTTATTCACTTGTATAAAATGGTCAAAATTAAGGTGGAGGTACTTCAATTACTTACCGGGATGTTAGCTTTTCCTGTCAAAATGGCTCTGGCTTTGGTCTTGTTCATGTTAAAATTCTTTAGGTAAGCTTCATACATGTGTTTGGCAAGAGATTTGAGATCAGCCATCTGTGAATTCTGTACATCATGCTCTAGTGTTAGAATCTCTGCTTTTAATTTCTCCTTTTCAGACTGTGGCATTCGACCAAAACGGATAGCTGTGCAGGTAGGAAAAAAATATTTTATTCAATTTGCCCCCTCAGTTTGTGCTGGCACTCTTTTCTCTCCCTCTCTCCCCCTTCAGTTTGTGCTAACACTCTTCTACCCCTGCATTCCTGCCTCCAGTGTGCAGTAGTATTCAAATGTCTGGAATAGCAACTTCAGGTTGCAACGTTGACTTTCGACCACAAACGTGGACAAGCAGGCAGTACCCTGAAAATGTGAACATTCACTTGAAACATATATGAAAATTGCAACAATGCATCCAAAATTAGCATACAGAAATGAACAATATTCTGAAATGTATACAAGGAAAGTTAAACTTGTTTCAGGTTGTATTGCCACGAAGAACTGAAGATCATTTTCAAAATTATATGTCCAGTGTCATCGCTAACTGGAAGTTAGACAATATTTTGTTTGATATCGACAGGAATATTAGTTGCTATAATGTGCCATTGTAAAGCTATATAGAAATTACAATTAAATTAATGTAGACAGATATATTTGTATATTAGAAGTTTCTAATATAATTGCACAGATTTGGAAGAAAGGAAATAACAGTAAATGTTAAGTATTGTGAAATATATAAATTGGAAATTAAGATGTATTGTATGTAAAAAAAAAAGTGGAATCATTTTCTGTAATGCGTTTCAATGAAAGATCACAAATTTATGTAGCGACATGTATATAAATCATATTATAAATAGTTGAGAATATCATGTTCGTCAGTTTCTCTGCTGACTTGGACACAGATGTAAAATGTGATGTTTGGAGGAGATAGGTTGAGGAATCGCGGCTTAAATGGTAGAGATGGGATGTGCACAGGTTGGGAGTTGCAGGTAGAAAAGCAGTAATGGTGATGAATAGGTGGTAAAAGGGATGTTACGGAGGTTCTGAACAATATGGTAGCAATAAGTACAGGTTACAGATGTTAAACTTGAGCAGAAAATAGGAAGTTTGGTCACATATGAAGAAGAGAAAGGTGATGGAAAGTCTGGGGAGAAAAGATAAAAATTATATAAATATTGGACAAGGAAGTCTCAGCAGGTTTAATGGTGTGTGGGCAATGAAAAACAGAAATAGGAGCGGGGGGAGGGGGGGAGAAACAGCGGGGGGGGGGGGGGGAGGGGAGAGAAAAAGCGCTGCAATGGAACATGCGCAAATGCAGCCTGCGCCACTGAAACTTCACAGTCTGCGATGTCAGGCAGCTGCCAGGACTAAAGATGGCACTGCTCAAATAATCACACGGAGGCAACCTAAACACATGGCAGCACACAACAGCAGTGTGTGGAAGGGGAGGGAGTGAGCGGGCCGGGGAGTGAGCAGGCCAGGGAGGGGAGGGGAGGGGGTGGGTAGAGCAAGCAGGCCGGAGTGGGCGGAGTGAGCAGGCTGGGGATGGGGGTGGAGGACAGTGCACCTGTCATCATCAAGGTCTTCAGCCACTCTCTCCCTGCTTCCCCCCACCCCTGCTCTCTCCCCGCTTCCCCCCAGCCCCGCTCTCTCCCCGTTTTCCCCACCCCCGCTCTCTCCCCGCGTTACGTGATGACGTCTTCTGAGCATGCGCCAACCAGTCCCGGCAATGCGGAACGCAGCGCATGCGCAAAGTAGGAGCCAATCTGCTCATGTGCGCATATTGACACAGTCTGATGACGAAGGCTGCCAGCTGCGTTGTCAATAATCACTTTGTTTAAAAATAGTGATCTTTAGAAGTTTAAGATGGAATCTGGAAGGTCAGATGACCTCACATCCACTCTGCTAAAGGACAAGACAGAAATCTTGATTACCAGGACAACAGAGAACACAGATCAAAGATTTTTTTTTGAAAAAAAGAGACTGCAGAGGTTACACCTGAAGAACAATGGGTTTCACCCTCCCAGACTTTTGGGTCAGAGTCAGTGAATCAGAAGCTGCAAATGTACCAAGCAGCTGTTAACGCCTGGGAAAAATGGAAGGCCCAAGGTGGCTCTGTGAAATCAAACATCTGGACTTTGCATATTGGAACAGGACAATAAGCTACTGACTTTTGAGTCCAGATAAATTTAGCAGATTTTCTGAAGGTAGACAGGCTGCAAGAAGGGAACCCGGCAGTTGCAGCCTCAGAGCAGGATGTAAGGAAGACAACCAGCGATGGCAACCTAGACAGAGAACACCTGCTCTCAGAAGCCTGATACAGCGAAAGACTACAAAGACTGGACCTGTTTTGAAAGCTGAAGTTCACGGAGAAGTAAAAACCCAACAGGATCACCAGGAATCACCCTATTCAAGGACGTCTAGGTCAGAAGTGCTCAGAGAAGTTAGCAAAGAGGACATTAATTTTGAAAAGGTCTGGGAGATCCAACCCATTGCAACTGGGAGGAGTTGGGACTTTTAACCGCAAAGATTTCACCATCAAAAAGGACTGAGTAACATAAATGTGTTGTGAGGTTTTCCTTTTTTTACTTCACCCCTGCACTTTCTATACTCCTCTAGGCTTTCTAAAGAATGAAGGTTTTTGTGACTGTCATAAGCTTTCTTTTTCTTCTTTATCTTACTCTGCATGCGGCTGGATAATCAGAAAGCTCTACATTTGGCAGTACCACCCTTTTTCTTTGTGGGGAGATTTCTACACTGTGCCCATTCAATCTCGCTTTTGATGCCTCGCACTGGTTTGCCACTGATTTTCCTTCAAGTAGCTGCATCCAGTCCACTTTCGCCAGATCACCTCTCAGCTTCATAAAATTTGCCTTCCCCCAATTTTGAACTTTTACTCCTGTTCTATATTTGTCCTTTTCCATAATAATGCTAAATCTAACTGTATCATGGTCACTACCTCCAAAATGGTCACCCACTGCTACATCATCCACTTGCCCAGCTTCATTTCCTAAGACTAAATCTAGAATTGCACCCCCTCTCGTTGGGCTTGTTATGTGCTAGCTAAACAGCTTCTCTTGAATGCACTTCAAGAATTCTGTGCCCTTCACACTGTTTGTCTCAGTTGACATTAGGGTAGTTGAAATCCCCAACTATTATTTCCCTATTGTTTTTGCACTCAGAAATTTGCCTACATATTTGTTCTTCTATCTCCCTCCCACTATTTCAGGGTCGATAGTTCACTCCTAGTAGTGTGGCTGCCCCTTTTTTATTTCAACCCATATGGCCTCATTTGATGATTCATTTAGCATATTATTCCTCTGCTTCTTCTTCTTTGGCCTCCTTGTCTCGGGAGACAATGGGTAAGCGCCTGGAGGTGGTCAGTGGTTTGTGGAGCAATGCCTGGAGTGGCTATAAAGGCCAATACTAGAGTGACAGGCTCTTCCACAGGTGCTGCAGGTAAAATTGGTTGTCAGGGCTGTTTCGCAGTTGGCTCTCCACTTGCGCTTCTGTCTTTTTTCCTGCCACTGCTAAGTCTCTTGGACTCCCCACACTTTAGCCCCGCCTTTATGACTGCCCGCCAGCTCTGGCGATCGCTGGCAACCGACTCCCACGACTTGTGATCAATGTCACAGGATTTCATGTCGCGTTTGCAGACGTCTTTAAAGCGGAGACATAGACGGCCGGTGGGTCTGATACCAGTGACGAGCTCACTGTACAATGTGTCCTTGGGGACCCTGCCATCTTCCATGCAGCTCACATGGCCAAGCCATCTCAAGCGCCGCTGACTCAGTAGTGTGTATAAGCTGGGGATGTTGGCCGCCTCGAGGACTTCTGTGTTGGAGATACGGTCCTGCCACCTGATGCCAAGGATTCTTCGGAGGCAGCGAAGATGGAATTAATTGAGACGTCGCTCTTGGCTGACATACATTGTCCAGGCCTCGCTGCTGTAGAGCAAGGGACTGAGGACACAGGCTTGATACACGCGGACTTTTGTGTTCCGTGTCAGTGCGCCATTTTTCCCACACTCTCTTGACCAGTCTGGACATAGCAGTGGAAGCCTTTCCCATGCGCTTGTTGATTTCTGCATCGAGAGACAGGTTACTGGTGATAGTTGAGCCTAGGTAGGTGAACTCTTGAATCACTTGCAGAGCGTGGTCGCCGATACTGATGGATGGAGCATTTCTGACGTCCTGTCCCATGATGTTCGTTTTCCTGAGGCTGATGGTTAGGCCAAATTCGTTGCAGGCAGCCGCAAACCTGTCGATGAGAGATCCCTCCTCACAGTTGTAATTGATTCTTTAACCAATAATGCTACAACCCCTCCCTTTTTGTTTATCCTGCTCTCTATCCTGCCTGAAAACTCTATATCAAGGGGATGTTGAGCTGACATTTTTGCCCCTCTTTAAGACAAGTTTCCGTTATAGTACTGATATCATGCTGCCTTGTGTCTATCTATCTGACTATTACTCTACTCTTTCCCTTTTGTTTGTGTTAGAACCATTATTTATACCAACTTTTCCACCTGAACCCTCCCTTCCATTTACTAGTTTTAAAGTCCTTGTGATCACCCTATATATCCTTATGTCAGAACTCTGGTCCCAGCTCAGTTCAGGTGGAACCTACCTGTTTCACTATTGGTACCAGCGTCCCATGAAATGGAACCCCTCTTTCCCACATCACTCCTTCAGCCACATGTTCACTTCCCTAATCTGCTTATCCCTGTGCTAAATTTCCCATAGTTCAGGTAATAGGCTGGAGATTTTAACCTTGAGAACCTGTTCCTTAATTTAGCTCCGAGTACTCTCCAAACAGGACCTCTTGCCTACTCTTTCCTATGCTATTGGTCCCAACATGGGCCACAATGATTGGGTGCTCTCCTACCCTCTCCAATATACTTCTGAGTCGGCTCGAGATGTCCCTCACCTTGGCACCAAGTAGACAACATACTATGTGTGACACTCAAATCTGCTTACAAACAATCCTAACCAATTCCCTAATTATCGAATTCTTTACAACTACCACATTACACTTCCCCTCCTCCTCTGCACTTCAAGGTGCCATGGTTAGCATCTGGCTGTTGTCATGCAGGCCCCCACCTGCCAAGAATGGGGCACATTAATTTCGCCACATGAACATTGATTTTTAAACTGTTACTGGAGTAAAGAAAGAACTTGTTTTTTAAAAAAAAAACACCAGACCCTTGACTGGAAATACATTTGCATAGCAACAGACAGTACTTAGAAAAGGACAAAAAGGCCACTCCCTGCTCCAATTTAATCCACAATGGACTTTTGATTACCAGACGATGAAGGTGGAGAAACTAGCATTCCAGGTTGACTGCTAAGATGCTCCCAATATACAGAAGAGACCTGGGTCAAACCAGTCAGTCACGTGACCACCTGCTGGCCAACTAGGGGAGTTTTAAATTGGAGAAACAGTGTTTGAAGTCAGAAAGCTGTTTGCTCCTGGACTGACAAGACCTCTCTCCTGTCAGCTCTCATCTCCTTCTCATGGAACTGAAGACCCATTGAAGACATATGAACCCCAGGAGAGAAAAGTCTCCTAGAGTGAACAAGGTTTAAGAAGAATACTGGGCCCCAACAAAAAGCACGATCTACCTACAAGTAAGGACTACATCGAGCTTGAAGCACAGTAACAAAAACTCCTGTTCAGAGATTGCTTCAAACCTCTCCTTCTGCTCTTTTCTGTCTCTATTTGCATATGTGTATGCATGCTGGCGTGGGGCACGGCATGTAACCGTAGGCGTTAAAACAAACAAACTCTGATTTGGTTAATAAAATTCACTTTTCTTCTTTAAACACAAGAAAGCCTGTTTGTGCTCATTTCTTTGCCTTATAATTAGAAAGCGATGAACAAGGATTCCTCAAGGCGGAGCTCAAAACACAGTGGGTTTAAAAATTAAATCCTGTAACAATAAGACCAGATGAAGGCTGACAAAGACCCCTAGACACCTTTCTCACCTGGTCCTAACACTGTCCTTCTGACAGTCTTTACCCTTATCCTCACAGGTCGCAATACATACACCTGTTGGATAGGATCAATTTTTGCAGATCCTTATTATCTATCTCACCTGGAGTCCCCTTACTCAGTGCACAATCTGTCACACCAACCCCATTCTGATACTGCACCTCATTACGCGATGTGACCGAGTTCTGGAGCAAACTCTCCAGATATTCCTCCTCCTTACATGGCGGGCTGTATCCAACTCGCACACCAGCTCTGAGCCAGAGAGATTCGAGACTGAAGACATCTGCTTCAGATGTATTCACTCAGGAGTCACGCTGTCCACAAATGCCCGCATAATAAAGACCAGATGCACAACGTGCTCTGCCATATCTTATTCCATATTATTTATATCTATTTACTCTGTTGTGTGTGTTTTTTTATCAACACACTAAATTGCATTAAGCACTAAAACACTGGACAAAAAGTTTTAAATACTTACCGCCTCAAGCTTACATGAACCACTTCAAGTATTAGAGGCATAAAGCAGCACCTTCAACCCTCCTCAGCACCAAATTCCAAACTTTACACTCTGTTTACGATGCAGCCAATTTGAGATTATTCTGTGCATCAACAGATAACTGCTTACTTTACACACCTGAGTCCATCCAAGATACAAATGCTTATTCAACTTCCTGCTCACCATCATGACCCCTCGTCAGGCAATCAATCAATCACTTAATAGCTGATTGTTAACTGTTACTAACAGGCAGTTTCTGTTAACAACTGTTGTCTAACTTGAAGTTTCTTTTACAGTTTTTAAAGTTCTAAGTGTTAAACTAAACCTCAGTTTGCTAACTGCTCACCCACTACGCATCAAAAAATACTACTCTCACCAAATTCCTAACTTTTCATTCTGTTTACGATGCACTCACTTATGACAACTTTGTATGACTACTTGACATAAAACAACTTCCACTTTTTTCTTTTTTTTCTTCCACTGCAGCACAAATAGCTTTCAAAGATCTGAGTGCTGCAGTGAAAGCTCAGACTGCTGCCAACACAGCTCTGGATATCACTTTTCAAAGGGGCTTCCAGGGTGTCCGAGCAGTCTAGCAATCGATTCTCCAGCAGTTCAGTAGGATTACTGAGGCGTGCCCCAGGAGAGTGCCAGTGGCTCCTTAGAGCATGAACCTGCTGACCTCACTTAGGGTGACAGCATTTCTGCTCCATACCTGCCACCCTGCCAGTGCCCTTGCTGTTGCCTGTCAGCCAGCCAGCCCACACTACTGCAGCTCGAGCCAAGATGGTGCAGTTTGAAGCCAGATATCCTAGGCTCAGAACTGCATGAGGTCATCCTCGAAGGCCTTCCGAAGTCTCCTCAATTGAAGATCAGCTGCCTTCCACCAGCCATGTTGCAGCCAGTGGGGAAGCACCACAAAGAAGCACTAGGATAAGCAAAGGCACAGGAAGACAGGCACTAAGGGAATGGACAATGGTGGTTAGTTTATTTTTATTTTGAATTAGAATGTGCATTTTCTGGTGGGTTTTATTTTGTGTTGTCGGGAAGAGGATGATGTGATGGTCAGTCATAGAGGAAAAGTAAGGAGCGTGGGTCTGCTGGTGAGTGGGAAGGTATCATTGAGGTTACTCACGAATTATTTGATCACACAGAGCCTGGACAGAAAGGGATTGCCTACGTTGTAGCCTTCCTTCATCTTTTTCCTCCACTTCCTGTTCCTCCTCCTCCTCAGCTTCTTGCCCGATAGGTAGTGGCAAGCGCTGTTTCATAGTATACATGTAGCATACTACTACAAATCTTGATACCCACTCAGCTGAGTACCGCAGGGCTCCCCCAAAGCCGATCCAGGCAGCAGAAGCATTTCTTGGTGTGTGCTCTATAATGTTCCTTGTGGCAGCACAGCTCTCATTGTAGGCCTGCATTGCACATGTCCGTGGGTTCCAGACCAGAGTCAGAAGCCACGAATTGAGTGGATACCCCTTGTCACCCAGTAAACACCCTTTGATTTGCTGTGATGGGTCAAATACAGGTGGCCCAGAAGACTGTTGCAGAATGAAGATTTGTGACTTCTGCCAGGATAACGGGCATTCACGTCGCACACCAGTTGCACTTTGAGGGAGTGGAATCCTTTGCAGTTCATGAAAATGTCTGAGTTCTCATGAGGCACACGCAAGGTAATGTGTGTACAGTCAATGGCACGCTGCACCATGTAGAAGCCTGCAATCCATGCAAACCCTCATACTCGTTCCCCCTGCTCATCTCTGGAAAGAGGGAATGAGATGAATTTGTCTCTATGTGTAGAGAGTATCAGTGATCTCCTTTACGCAGCAGTGTACTACAAACTGAGATGTTGCTTGTATTTCCAGCAGCAGCCTGGAATGAGCCAGATGCATACAGGTTAAGGGCCACTGCCACCTTGACAGCCACAGGCAATGCTGTACTTGCCCTACTTTATGGGTGCAGTAGTGGCAGCAGCAGTTGGCAGATTTCAGTCACAACCTCTTTTGTGAAGCAAAGACGTCTCATGTATTGGTCCTTGTTGAAGTTGGGCTAAGAGAATTCCTCCCTATAGATCCTTGGTGGATTATAGCCTCCTGCTGAGAGCCCTTCTCCCCCTTCCTCTTCTAGAAGCTTACCTGTTCGGCTCTTCATCCTCCCAATGTTGCTCAATTCCCACAGGAAGTCCTATCAGGCCAACCATGTCTGGAAGCAACTTATTTCAGCACAAGCTGATAAACCAACAAAAAAAAGTACTTCAGCACCAACCACACCACTCCCTGTACACTATTCAAACTTCAACCAAATATATGAAATCTCCAAAAATGTGTACAATTGCACCAGCAGCAAGAAATAACCCAGCAATTAACCTGTAAGCTGGTGTGGGGTCATTCATTTTGTTTAACCTCGCGTTCAGCTGTGTGAGGTTAAGAGAGGACACAGAATAGAGCATGACGTTCGAAAGTGGCAGACCTACCATCAAATCACCTTTGCACACGGATTGACTTTATAATCTGCCTTCTCTGCATGCTGCCAGCGGTCAGTAGGCACACGCATGCAAACCCCTTTAACGCGATGGCATCCTGCATACTTTCCCTCTAAAGTGTCTTTGTGCATCTCAGACCCTATTTTTGAGCATTAGAAGGCCATGTAGCACTTACAAAACGGGCACTACACAGCCCAATTTCATCTTTGACACATTTGGAGAGTTTATACATTAATTTCTGGACTGTAAAAACTTCTTTAGGTATGTGAAAAGGAAAAGATTAGCAAGGACAAATGTGAGTCCATTACAGGTGGAGACAGGAGAATTTATAATACAGAATAGGGAAATGGCGGAGAAACTAAATAATTACTTTATTTCTGTCTTCATGGAGGAGATACAGAAAATCTCCCAGAAATACTAAGAACCAAGGGACTTGTGAAAATGAGGAACTGAAAGAAATTAGTATTAATAAAGAGGTAGTACTCAAAAAATTAACTGGACTGAAGGTCGATAAATCCCTGGAGCAGATGAGCTACATCCCAGAGTGTTGAAGGAGGTGGCTATCGAGATCGTGGATGTATTGGTGGTTATCTTTCAAAATTCTATAGATTCTGGAAAGGTTCCTGCAGACTGGAAAGTAGAAAATGTAACACCACTATCTAAGAAAGGAGGGAGAGAGAAAATGGGGAACTACAGACCCGTTAGTTCATGTCAGTAGAAAATCTTAGAATCTATTATAAAGCATGTGATAACTGGACTAGAAAGTAATTACTAGAAAGTAAATGATATGATTGGGCAGAGTCAACATGGATATATGAAAGGGAAATCATGTTTGACAAAACTGATGGGAGTTTTTTTGAGGTTGTTAGTTGTAGCATAGATAAAGGAGAACAGTGCATGTGGTGTATTTGGATTTTTAGAAGGTTTTTGATAAGGTCCCGCACAGGAGGTTAGTAAACAAAATTAGAGCACATGGGATTGGGGGTAATATACAGGTATGTATCGAGAATTGGTTAACAGACAGAAAACAGAGAGTAGGAATAAACGGGCGATTCTCAGTATGGCAGGTTGTAACTAGTGGGGTACCACAAGGATCAGTGCTGAGGCCACAGCTGTTCACCATATATAGCAATGATTTGGATGTGGGGACGAAATGTAATATTTCCAAATTTCTGATGACGCAAGATTTGCGGAAGTGTAGGTAGGAGAATTAAGGGAAGGTGGGGATGTGGTAGGGAATATGGGATTAATGTAAGATTAGTATAAATGGGTGGTTGATGGTTGGCACAAACTCGGTGGGCCGAAGGGCCTGTTTCAGTGCTGTATCTCTCTATGACTCTATGACTTAAGGGCCTCAATTGGTGGAAGGGCAGGAAGGCCGTTCACAGACCTTCCCGCCCCAGATTTAATTTCGTCAGAGGTAGGAATGTGGTGGGGTCCCCCCATCCCATCTGATTATATGCTAGACATATGGATGAAAATGGAATAGTGTAGGTCAGATGGTTTCACAGGTCGGCGCAACATCGAGGGCTGAAGGACCTGTACTGCGCTGTAATGTTCTATGTTCTATGCTCTCCCAGCCTCCAAACCTGTTGGGGGAGGGGTAAGGGGAAGAGAATAAAATTCCCCCCATATGTATTTGCCATACAAGAATAAAGGGCCAAAATCTAACCAATGCAGCTAAAGCAGGATGCGCTGTGTGCAATTTGAGATATAGCATGGATATGCCTGTGAAAAATAGGTACATCAATCCGCTTCCTGTGAACAACATATACACCTCATAATCAGAAACAAACTGAGTACTTAAGCTTCTGCCTAGAAATCCAGAGTACAGTCTTCACATACCATTATGTGACATTCCCACAGAAAGGCACTTCTGAAAACGACAGCATTGGCACTTGTTGCGGTTCTTTTTTTGAATCTTACAATTGCGTTCGCACTGATCATAGTCTAGTTTCAATCGTATTGTTCTCCGAAAAAAGCCCTGTAAAATAAAAATCACAGTAGCAATTATAGCAACCTGATTCTTAAGAATACAAGATCTTGATTTAAATAATAGTCTATCCTCATTCAATTCCAGTGTTTTGTGATTTTCTCAAATAACATACAGAGGAAACTACCAACTTGATATTTTGACCTCTTGTCTGCTATGTTCCTTGTACCCATGCTGTCATTTCCATCTATGTAGACAGTGTGAATCCACATTCAAAAAGCAGTGAGTGAAATGAACTATAAACTTCTATAGCTCCCAGGTAAAGGTATAATTACTGCCTTCAACTAGAGTTATAACCTGTACAAAATTAATTGGTCTAGGGAATTAATCCAAGAAAAGTGTGTTGTAATCAGCAACTTATTGATACCAAGATCAACAATTCTAAACAATACAATAAAAATAATTTGAAAGAGTTATTTGTTTTCTTATTTTAGCAAAGTATTCATACATGATTCTTGTATACAACAGTACTATTTATAGCACACACTTATTAATACCCTATTTTCCAAATTAAAACCTAAATTAGGTTCTTTGAAAGACTGAGGCAACAATAGCAATTTTCATTTTTATGTCAATTCTCACATGCAGAAAGTAGTTTACGAAGAGGAGGAAAAATCTGGTTGCCAAGCAGAAGGAAAAACAAAGTTGATTGGCAGCTAGGCAAAAATACAGTTGAAGATAAAAGGTTTGAGCAGGTATTTGAAAGGAAGGTAGGAGGCAGCAAGGTAAAAAGGACTTAATAAGAAATTCCAAAACACTGGAGTATAATGAGCAAGTAAGCAGCTCATAATGATGCAGTGGAGGACAAGCAGTAACCCAGTGTTACAGGTACAGAGTGTGTCTGTGGAGATGCAAAGACAGAGGAGATTATGGAAGCATGGCATGAGATCAGAAAGAGATTTAGAAACAAGGGTGAAAATTCTGAAGCTAACCTTCTGGGACACAGAAAACAACTGAAGTTTGGAGAGCAATAACAAAATCAAGCCTCAAAATGAAAGTATGGACTAGATATGCAATGGCAGTGAGAGAAGAGTTAGGGCTGGAGGCTGACACTGTTATGGAGGTAAAGGAAAGCAGTCTTAGTAAAGGAGCAGACGTGGTGGTGGAAGCTGAACCTGGGTTGAACAGTTACCAAGATTCTTCACCTGCTGACTAAGCTTGAGGTGAGGAATGTCAAAGCTGAGTTAAGCCCAAGGGTGCATCGATGTTGGCAAGAGCCAAAAAAAAAAGCATCAGTTTTGTCAATGTTGAGCTGGAAGAACTTGTGGCCCAGGTCTTGATGCCAGATAGATAGGTCAAGAAAGTTGCATTAGTTTTTGGGTTGATGGAAGAGGTAGAGATAGAGCTGGGTGTTGGCAGGATACATGCAAGCCGCCCCTAAGCTTCCAGATTATATTGTCATGGTTAGCATGTAAATGGTGAAGAGGAGGAGACCAAGAATGAGCCCCCAGGCCATACAAGAGGTAAGTAAATAGGTAGAGAAGGAGAAACTGTTAAAGACATTTTATTGCATCTTCTGCATATAACGTAATTGTAGTACAACAAATGCAACTTTGTAATACTTATACAATAAGAACAAAGAATGGTCAATGAGAAAGTTCAGGATTTCCTGCAGAAAAAAGTAGCCAGTCATGTTTGATTGAGGTGTAAAAGATTATGAGGGGCATTGATAGGTTATATAGGAGGAAACTTTTTCCCTTAGCGGAGGGGTCAAGAACCAGGAGGCATAGATTTAGGGTAAGGGGCAGGAGGTTTAGGGGAGATTTGAGGAAACATTTTTTCACCCAAAGGGTGGTTGGAATCTGGAACGCACTGCCTGAAGAGGTGGTGGAGGCAGGAACCCTCACAACATTTAAGGAGTATTTAGATGACCACTTGAAATGCCATAGCACACAGGGCTACGGGCCAAGTGCAGGAATATGGGATTAGAATAGTTGGGTGCTGTATGGCCGGCACAGACACGATGGGCCGAAGGGCATGTTTCTGTGCTGTATAACTCTATGTTGGAATCTAACTAGAGGAAGAAAGCTGAGTTATCTACCTTGTTCGATCTTCATTGCTTAAACGGAACAGTTAGAAATTAAG
The DNA here is from genome assembly GCF_036365525.1 of Heterodontus francisci. Classification (NCBI taxonomy): domain Eukaryota; kingdom Metazoa; phylum Chordata; class Chondrichthyes; order Heterodontiformes; family Heterodontidae; genus Heterodontus; species Heterodontus francisci. The sequence goes on along the minus strand of NC_090388.1, from coordinate 59,407,359 downwards.
TAAATGCACATGATTTCTCCACAAACTCCAAGAGGCTGAGTCTATTTCTCCATGAAAAAGCTGGGTATTATTTGAAATGTTACTTTTAAGTTACATTTTGCTCTCAAGGGATTACATTTTCTGAATGGAAAGCTGTATTCAAGCCAGGTGGACCAGGTTGTGGAATGGGGTTTCTCACATATCACTTTAGGCCTCGATACTGGAGGGCATCCAGACTTAACATATCAAGAAAGTCCTATTGGATTTTGAGAACAGCAGGAGCTAGTTTCGTTGGAGGCAATAAACTGTTTCATTGGTAACATTACTGGACAAACCTCAAACAAGGAGAAGGTCAAAGGTAAAGCTGCTAGCTGTTTGACCAGCAAAGGGCAGAAACACATGGTTGATAAATCAGTTGTGAAGATCTGCAGAGTGAGACAGGGAGCTATGAATTCATTTGCCTGATTTTTGGGTGCGGCGTTGAAATGCGGGACATGCCCGTGCCTGTTCAGACCGAGGTGGGCAACATGCAAAGTTCACGTATCCACGTCATTTGAATGATTGGGGCGCTAACTGGTGCGCCTCAAGCACTGATCTGTGCTTCTTAACACTGCTGGCAAGCTCTGAACGCAGCAGGAGGTGTGGCTGTGTTGTTTGCCAATCATGTGTTACAGGAAGCCTGCTCTTCTTAAAGACAGACTGCCTCTGAAAGGGAAGCTGCACAAGAGGAGGTCATCAGGAAGATCAACACCAAGAGACTGGACACGAAGACCTGGTGCCACAAGAGATCTAATGACCTGAAACAGGTGGTCAACATCAGTGAATACATCTTCACATGACATTTCCTATACACCACTCCATCACCTTCTCATGCTGCTCAATGCGCCACACCCCCATAACTCACCCAGCAGCAACCCCTGGCACTCAGGACTCATGCCTAACATCCAGATACTCCACCTCACCCTCTGAAGAGGCTGAACTTTGGGTGTTTTTTAAAAAAGGAAGTTCAACAAAAGGTTAACCAGTAAATAAGTTTTTACTGGAAAGCATGTGATTTCAAGTAAACATAGCAGGGGGTTTGACCCAAGAGCTATTTTGTGTTGTGACAAGACAGAATTTATGATTGTCATGGGACTTACCTGGAAAAGTTTAGTTTCACTTTGAACTGTTAAAAGTCAGCTGGGCTTTTGGACTAAAAGAGGCAGTTGGAGATCAGAAGAAAATCAAGACCACGGTTACCTGTCTTTGAAGAATCCCTGCTCTTGAAAAGCAAATCCTGCATGAAGTTGTACTCTTGCCTCCTGTACTTTGAAGACACCCTGAATGTTTGCAGAAACCTTGCATCTTTAAAAAGGACTTTGCATCGAATGTGAGAACTGAAACATCTGTTGTTGCACACCTGCTGTAAGACCAATGTGAAGCCTTCTGTAGTTGAATTTATTTGAATGTCTACCCAAACAGACTGTTCATCAACCTTGCCTGGTAAGATTCCTAGTGGCAGCCACCTATTCGACTTTGGGACACCTCGCCAAAACAAAGGACTTCCATATCCGCTTCTCAGTCTAAGTTATTGTTTTATCCCTTCTATTTTTTGTAACAGCTGTGAACAAAAATCCCTTTTTTCCCCTGGTTCACTGTTTTTTGGATGTATGTGCGTGTGCGTGAGGGCTAGGATAAAACATATGGGGCTTTAACATTTCAATTTGCGTATATTTACTTCATTATTGGTTAATACTTGGTTTATAACAAATGGGTAATTTTGTTGTTTATTAAAGAAACCTGGTTGGTGTGCTTTATTCAGGGGACAAATAGAGGATCTAATTGACTGTTGCAGTAAGTGGGAAAATTTATTGATATGTTGTGACCTGTGGAGAAGTGGAACTAAATTAACAGTGCACTCCTCCCGCCTCAGTCGTAACAAATGTCAGGAATAGTGCCAAATCTACGTGTTCTAATGCATGGAGAGTACACACCTGTATGCGTCCATATCCTCAGAGAACGCAGTGAGGCTGTGCAGGTAGCGGCCAGTAGCACAACCTGCCCCCAGGAAAGTCAGGTAGTGTAGATACAAGGGTCAATGCTCATATGAATTTCCTGTCCAGGGGGCGATCTGTCCCTTCTTTTAATATAAAGAAGACCAAGTCAAAGGAAACCTTAGTCTGAAAGGTTAATTTAGCCTGATAAAGGAATTGTTATTTTCATGAGATTATCTAAATTAAGTCAAAGGTGAAACTTACTATTATTATTCTGCACAATTAACAATGGAAAAATATTCCAGTTTGCTGATTTCCTTTTGGCCTTGTCTCAATAAAATATTAATCAGTGCCTTTTGGTAGCTTGCAGAAGCACACAGAGTCACGTGAGATCACAGTGTTAGTTTATATAACAAGGGGTTCTGATTTTTATAACCCTGAGTAACAATATTGTATGAATACATGTTGGGCATTATAGATAAGTTCCATATCTTAAGAAATGTGAAAGTCACATACAAGCAATGCTCCCTGTAAAATTTCATTGTTGTTTTCAGCCAGTTTTTTTCAATGCACAATACCTGTAAATTATTTTGCTAGCCACACGTGAGGAGTATTTAAAGTAGGACAAGGCCTGCGCAGTACTTTGCAGGCTGTGGTGTGGCCGCGCATCTGCGTAGCTTAGCAGGAACATTACATACAAGAGAGCCAGGTTACATTGGACCTAAAGGAATATCTAGAGCAGACCTAACATTTTTACAAGGACCCTACCTCAATATACTGAACCAGTAATACCAGGCTATCAAGGAATGGAATCACAAGTATGCAATCCCCTAAAAACTACTAAAAATGCTTAGCCAATGCTCTTCCCGTTCCTGCACAGTTACCTCTGGTGCCCCCTCCTATTTCTCATGGACATGCTGCCCCTCAGTGAAATTATCTGAAAACACAGCAGTTTCCACATGTAAGTTGATGATACCCAGCTCAAATGTCACCATCACCTCTCTCAACCCCTCCACTATCTCTAAACTGTCAGACTGCTTGTCCAAAATACAGTACAGGAAATTTGGGCAGAAATTTCCCCCAATTAATGGAAGCCATTGTCTTCAGTCCCCACCACGAACTCTGCTCCTTGCCGCTGACCTATAAAATAAAGTGACGTCAGCACATGAAAAGGAGCTGATTCAGTAATAGCTTTTGAGTGTTTATTTAAGTCTTAAGTTTATTTCTGTTAATTTAGTCAATAGTTTAATAAATAGAGCTATGGCAGGGCATCTCAGTCCAGTGGAATGCATATCCTGTTGCATGTGGGAACTCCAGACACTAATCGTGTCCTGGACAACCACATATGCAGGAAGTGCCGTCAGCTGGAGCAGCACGAGCTCTGGGTTTGAACTTGAGTGGCAATTGGAGTCACTGTGGTGCGTCCATGAAGCTGAGAGCTATGTGGATAGCATGTTTCTGAGGTGGCCACCCTGCAGCTTAACGGTGTGGAAGCAGATAGGGAATGGGTGACCATCAGACAGTCAAGGAGGACCAGGCAGGTAATATAGGAATTGCCTGAGCGCATCTCGCTCTCTAACTCGTTTTTAGTTTTGAATGCTGGTGAGGATGATGGTTCCTCTGGGGAGTGCATCCAGATCCCAGTCCACGGCATTGCAGGTGGCTCAGCTATTTTGGGGGGTCGGGGAGGTCAGGAGGAAGACTGAGAAAGCAATAGTGACAGAGGATTCTATAGTTAGGGGAACAAATGGGTGCTTCTGCAGCCGCAGATGTATTCCAGAATGGTAAGTTGCCTCCCTGGTGCCAGGGTCAAGGATGTCACTGAGTGGCTACAGAGCACTTTGAGGGAGGAGGGTGAACAGCCAGAGGCTGTGGTCCAAATCAGTACAACATAAGCAAAAAAAGGGATGAGGTCCTGAAGGCAGATTTCAGGGAGCTAGGAAGGACACTAGCAAGCAGGACTCAAAGGTCAAAATTTCCAGATTACTTCTGATGCCATGCATTAGTGAGTATTGAAATAGAAGGAATAGACGGATACGGCATATGAATGCATAGCTGAGGAGATGGTACAGGAGGAAGAGCTTTAGATTCCTGGGAGAATGGGACTGGTTCTGGGGGATGTGGGACCTGTAAAAGCTGAACAGGTTGCATCTCAACAGAGCCGGGACCAATGTTACCATGGGGAGGTTTGCTAGTGCTGTTGGGAGAGTTTAAACTAAGTTGTCAGAGAGACAAAAGAGGAAAAAAAGACTTTGTGACATCGCGGAAAATCTGTAAGCGGATTGGTTGGGCAAGTAACAGCTGTTAGTGCATTTATATAGCTTAAAAAAAGGGAACTTTTTTTTGGAAAAAAACCTCAGAACCTACCGTATAAATAAGGTGAGTACTACGAAAGTGTGTTTTTAAAAATTAGTGTAATTTATTAAGGCCTTTAGATTGTAGTGGGTAGTGTTTAGAGTAGAACAAGGCCCCTACTGTAATTAGTATTTTTTTTAAAGGGAGTAACTAAGTAATCTAACGGTAAGTCATGGCAGGAGAGCTCGCACCCATGATATGCTCCTCCTGCGCTATGTGGGAAATCAGGAAGCTTCCAGTGTCCCTGACGACCATGTGTGCAGGACGTGTATCCATCTGCAGCTATTGGCTACCCGCATTACAGAGCTGGAGCTGCAGGTGGATTCACTGTGGAGCATCCACGATGCTGAGGACATCGTGGATAGCATGTTTAGCACTGACACGGAACACAAAAGTCCGAGTGTATCAGGCCTGTGTCCTCAGTACCTTGCTCTATGGCAGCGAGGCCTGGACAACGTATGTCAGCCAAGAGCGACGTCTCAAATCATTCCATCTTCGCTGCCTCCGGAGAATACTTGGCATCAGGTGGCAGGACCGTATCTCCAACACAGAAGTCCTCGAGGCGGCCAACATCCCCAGCTTGTACACACTACTGAGTCAGCGGCACTTGAGATGGCTTGGCCATGTGAGCCGCATGGAAGATGGCAGGATCCCCAAAGACACATTGTACAGCGAGCTCGCCACTGGTATCAGACCCACCGGCCGTCCATGTCTCCGCTATAAAGACGTCTGCAAACGCGACATGAAATCCTGTGACATTGATCACAAGTCGTGGGAGTCAGTTGCCAGCGTTCGCCAGAGCTGGCGGGCAGCCATAAAGACAGGGCTAAAATGTGGCGAGTCGAAGAGACTTAGTAGTTGGCAGGAAAAAAGACAGAGGCGCAAGGGGAGAGCCAACTGTGCAACAGCCCCGATAAACAAATTTCTCTGCAGCACCTGTGGAAAAGCCTGTCACTCTAGAATTGGCCTTTATAGCCACTCCAGGCGCTGCTTCACAAACCACTGACCACCTCCAGGCGCGTATCCATTATCTCTCGAGATAAGGAGGCCCAAAGAAGAAGAAGAAGATGTTTAGCGAGGTGGTCACACTGTAAGTAATGGCTGCACAGGCAGAAAAGGGATGGGTGACCACTAGGCGGAGTAGTAGGCGCAGGCAGGTAGTGCAGGAGTCCCCTGTGGCCATCCCCCTCTCAAACAGATATATCACTTTGAATACTGTTGAGGGGGATGGCCTCCCGGGGAAAGCAGCAACAGCCAATTTCGTGGCACCACAGATGGCTCTGCTGCACAGGAGAGCAGGAAAAAGACTGGGAGAGCCATAGTGAAAGGAGAGTCAATTGTAAGGAGAACAGACAGGCGTTTCTGTGGCCGCAAACGAGACTCCAGGGTGGCATATTGCCTCCCTGATGCTTGGGTCAAGGATGTCTCGGAGTGGCTGTAGGACATTCTGAAGGGGGAAGGTGAACAGCCAGTGGTCGGGGTACATGTTGGTACCAACGACATAGGTAGAAAACAGGATGAGGACCTGCAAGATGAATTTAAGGAGTTCAGAGCTAAATTGAAAAGCAGGACCTCAAAGGTAGTAATCTCAGGATTCCTTCCTATGCCACGTGTTAGTGAGTATAGGAACTGGAGAATAGACCAGATGAATGCGTGGCTGGAGAAAGGGTGCAGGAGGGAGGGATTTAGATTCCTGCGACATCGGGACCAGTTTTGGGGATGGTGGCACCTGTACAAGCGGGATGGGTTACACCCAGGCAGAACTGGAACCAATGTCCTCGCAGGGGCATTTGCTAGTGCTGTTGGGGAGGATTTAAACTAGAATGGCAGGGAGATGGGAACCTGAGCAGGGAGACTGAGAAGGAGGAAACAAGGATAGAAATGAAAGAGGAAACAAAAAGGCAAAAGTGGAAGGCATAGAAATCAAGGGTAAGAAACAAATAGAGCCATAGTGCGAAATAATGCTAAGATAACTAAGAACGCTAAAAAGACAAGCCTGAAGGCATTGTGTCTCAATGCGCGGAATATTCGCAATAAAGTAGACGAATTAACCGCGCAAATAGATGTAAATGGATACGATATAGTTGCAATTACGGAGACATGGCTGCAGGGTGACAAGGATGGAACTGAAAATCCAGGGGTATTCAATATTTAGGAAGGACAGGCAAAAAGGGAAAGGAGGTGGAGTAGCGTTGTTAGTAAAACAGGGAATCAACACAATAGTGAGGAAGGATATTAGCACAGAGAATCCTGATGTGGAATCTGTATGCGTGGAGCTAAGAAACACCAAGGGGCAGAAAACTTTTCTGGGGGTTGTATATAGACACCCAAACAGCAGTGGTGATGTAGAGGATGGCATTAAACAGGAAATTAGAGACACATGCAATAAGGGTGCAACTGTAATTATGGGTGACTTCAATCTACATATAGATTGGGCAAACCAAATTAGAGGAGGAATTCCTGGAGTGCATAAGTGTTGTTTTTTTGGACCAATACATTGAGGAACCAACTGGAGAACAGGCCATCCTAGACTGGGTAATGTGTAATGAGAAAGGATTAGTTAACAATCTTGTTGTGTGGAGTCTCTTGGGTAAGAGCGACCATAACATGACAGAATTCCTCATTAAGCTGGAGAGTTAGAGAGTTGATTCCGAGACTATGTCTTAACTCGCACTGAGTCCCATTCAGCTGTCACTACTGTGCTAGCTGACCAACATTGGCTTCTGGTCAAACATTGTCTTGCTATTGAAATGATCACCCTTGTTTTCACATTGCTGTGTGGCCTCGCCCCTATCTCTGTAATCTCCTTCAGCCCCACAACCCTCCAATATATTTGCCTCGGGCCTGAGCTCTGGAATACCTTCCCTACACCCCTCCACTTCTCTACCTCCCTTTCCTCCTTTAAGACACTCCTTCAAACCTGCCTCTTTGATCAAGCTTTTGGTCGCCTGACCTACTATCCTCTTATGCGGCTCGGTGTCATATTTTGTTTAAATGCTCTTCTGAAGCGCTTTGGGACATTTAATTACGTTAAAGGTGTTTAATAAATATAAGTAGTTGTTGTTGAGTGTGCGACTGGAACCACAGGCTGCTGATGGACACATCAACGGGAATTCCTGCTCTCACCAAAGTTCCCACTAATGGCACGAATTGGCTGAAATAATTTCCATCAGCAGTGAGACTCCTCTCAGGCTGTTGAAGGAAGACCGCAAACACATACATGCAGACTGGGCCCCACCTCGCTTATATTTGCCACGTGTAGTTCTTCCCTCGCAGCACATGCGACACAGTGGTGCAGTGGTTAGCACCGCAGCCTCACAGCTCCAGCGACCCGGGTTCAATTCTGGGTACTGCCCGTGTGGAGTTTGCAAGTTCTCCCTGTGTCTGCGTGGGTTTCCTCCGGGTGCTCCGGTTTCCTCCCACATGCCAAAGACTTGCAGGTTGATAGGTAAATTGGCCATTATAAATTGCCCCTGGTATAGGTAGGTGGTAGGGAAATATAGGGACAGGTGGGGATGTGGTAGGAATATGGAATTAGTGTAGGATTAGTATAAATGGGTGGTTGTTGGTCGGCACAGACTCGGTGGGCCGATGGGCCTGTTTCAGTGCTGTATCTCTAAACTAAACTAAACTAAACTAAACTAAACTAGGGTCCTTAATCTAAATAAAGGAAACTATGAAGGTATGAGGCACGCGTTGGCTATGATAGATTGGGGAACATTACTTAAAGGGTTGACAGTGGATAGGCAATGGCTAGCATTTAAAGAGCGCATGGATGAGTTACAATAATTGTTCATTCCTGTCTTGCACAAAAATAAAACAGGAAGGGTGGCTTAACCGTGGCTTACAAAAGAAATTAGGGATAGTATTAGATCCAAGGAGGAGAAATATAAAATGGCCAGAATAAGCAGCAAACCTGAGGATTGGGAGCAGTTGAGAATTCAGCAAAAGGAGAACAAAGGGATTGATCAAGAAGGGGAAAATAGAGTATGAGAGCAAGCTTGCAGAGAACATAAAAACTGACTGTAAAAGCTTCTATAGATATGTGAAGAGAAAAAGATTACTGAAGACAAATGTGGGTCCTTTACATTCAGAAACAGGGGAATTTATAATGGGGAACAAAGAAATGGCAGACCAATTAAATACATACTTTGGTTCTGTCTTCACAAAGGAGGACACAAATTACCTCCCAGAAATGTTGGGAAACATAGGGTCCAGTGAGAAGGAGAAACTGTATGAAATCAGTATTAGTAGGGAAATGGCGTTCGAGAAATAGACGGGATTGAAGGCTGATAAATCCCCAGGGCCTGATAATCTACATCCCAGAGTACTCAAGGAAGTGGCCCTAGAAATAGTAGATGCATTGCTGGTCATTTTTCAAAATTTTATAGACTCTGGAACAGTACCAACGGATTGTCGGGTAGCTAATGTAACCCCACTATTTAAAAAAGGAGGTACAGAGAAAACAGGGAATTATAGACCGGTTAGCCTGACATCAGTAGTGGGGAAAATGCTAGAGTCCATTATAAAAGATACAATAGCAGGGCACTTGGAAAAAAAGTGACAGGATCAGACAAAGTCAACATGGATTTACGAAAGGGAAATCATGCTTGACAAATCTACTGGAATTTTTTGAGGATGTAACTAGTAGAATAGATAAGGGAGAATCAGTAAATGTGGTGTATTTGAACTTTCAGAAGGCTTTCGATAAGGTCCCACATAAGAGATTAGCATGCAAAATTAAAGCACATGGGATTGGGGGTAAGGTGCTGACATGGATAGAGAACTGGTTGGCAGACAGGAAACAAAGAGTAGGAAAAAATGGGTCTTTTTCCGAGTGGCAGGCAGTGACTACTGCAGTACCTCACAGGGATCAGTGCTAGGACCCCAGCTATTCAGAATATATATTAATGATATAGATGAGGGAATTAAATGTAACATATCCAAGTTTGCAGACGACACAAAGCTGGGTAGGAGTGTGAGCTGTGAGGAGGATGCAGGGAAGCTCCAGTGTGATTTGGACAGGTTGAGTGAGTGGGCAAATACATGGCAGATGCAGTATAATGTGGATAAGTGTGAGGTTATCCACTTTGGTGACAAAAACAGAAAGGCAGATTAGTATCTGAACGGTGACAGGTTGGGAAAGGGGGAGGTGCAGAGAGACCTGGGTGTCCTTGTGCAGCAGTCGCTGAAATTAAGCATGCAGGTGCAGCAGGCAGTTAAGAAGGCAAATGGTATGTTGGCCTTCATAGCGAGAGGATTGGAGTACAGGAGCAAAGATGTCTTGCTGCAATTATACAAGGCCTTGGTGAGACCACATCTGGAGTATTGTGTACAGTTTTGGTCTCCTTATCTGAGGAAGGATGTTCTTGCTAAGGGGGGAATGCAGCGAAGGTTCACCAGACTGATTCCTGGGATGGCGGGACTTGACATATGAAGACAGATTGGGTCGATTAGGCTTGTACTTGCTAGAGTTTAGAAGAATGAGAGGGGATCTCATAGAAACCTACAAAATTCTAACAGGACTGGACAGACTAGATGCAGGAAGGATGTTCCCGATGGCCAGGGAGTCCAGGACCAGGGGTCACAGTCTAAGGATAAGGGATAAGCCATTTAGGACTGAGATGGAGGGATTTCTTCACCCAGAGAGTGGTGAACCTGAGGAATTCTCGACCATGGAAAACAGTTCAGGCGAAATCATTAAATATATTCTAGGAAGAGTTAGATATGGTTCTGGGGGCTAAAGGGATCAAGGGATATGGGGAGAAAGCGGGAACAGGGCACTGAGTTTGGATGGTCAGCCATGATCGTATTGAATGGTGGTGCAGGCTCGAAGGGCCGAATGGCCTACTCCTGCTCCTATTTTTCTTGTTTCTATTATGAGAAGAGACTGGCAGCTAACATAAAAGGGAATCTAGAAGTCTTCTACAGGCATATAAATAGTAAAAGGGTAGTAAGAGGAGGGGTGGAGCCGATTAGGGACCAAAAAGGGGATCTACGCATTGAGGCAGAGGGCATAGTTGAGGTACCAAGGAAGAAGATGCTGATGTCATAGTGAAAGAGGAGGTAGTTAAGATTCTGGATGGGCGAAAATTGATAAAGAGGAGGTATTAGAAAGGCTGGCTGTACTTAAAGTTGATAATTCAACTAGATCATATGAGATGCAACCGAGGAGGTTAAGGGAAGCAAGGGTGGAAATTGTGGAGGCACTGGCCATAATCTTCCAATCCTCTTTAGATACAGCGGTGGTGCCAGAGAACTGGAGAATTGCAAATGCTACAACCTTGTTCAAAACAAAAAGAGTGCAAGGATAAACCCAGCAACTACAGGCCAGTCAGTGTAACCTTGGTGGTGCGAAAGCTTTTATAAATAGTGATGTGGGAGAAAATTAACAGTTACTTGTACAAGCGTGGATTAACCAAGGAAAGCCAGCACAGATTTTTTAAAAAGGCAAATCACGTTTAACTAACTTAATTGAGTTTTTTGATGAGGTCACATTGAGAGTTGATAAAGGTTATATGCTTGATGTGGTGTATATGGACTTCCAAAAGGCATCTGACAAAATGTCACATAATTAGGTTTGCCAGCAAAGCTGAAGTCCATGAAATAAAAGGGACAGTAGCAGCATGGTTGCGAAGTCGGCTGAGTGACAGGAAACAGAGAGTTGTGGTAAATGGCTGTTTTTCAGACTGGAGGAAGGAATGCAGTGGAGTTCCCCAAGGAACAGTATTAGGACCACTGCTTTTCTTGATTGCATATTTATGACCTTGTCTTGAGTGTCAGGGCACAATTTCAAAATTTGCAAATGACACAAAACTTGGATGTACTGAGAACTGTGAGGAGGGTAATGATAGACTTGAAGAGAACACAGATAGGCTGGTGGAATGGGCGGGCAAGTGTCAGATGAAATTTAATGCAGAGAAATGTGAAATGATAGATTTTGGTAGGAAGAATGTGAAGAGGCAATATCAAATCAAGGATACAAGTGTAAAGGGGGTGCAGGAGCAGAGACCTGGAGGTATATGTGCACAAATCATTGAAGGTGGCAGGGCAGGTTGAGAAAGCAGTTAAAAAGGCATACGTGATCCTGGGCTGTATAAACAGACATATGGGGGGAATTTTATACTCTCCCCCGTGGCAGGTTTGGATGGGGGGATAGCATATAATCGGGTGGGATGGTGGCAAGGTCGGAGAGAACCCACCACCTTCCTGCCTCTTCCGAAATTAAGTCTGGGCGGGAAGACCTGTGAACGGCCTTCTCGCCCTGCTGCCAATTGAAGCCCTTAAGTGGACAATTAAAAGGCACAGTGCCTGAACGAGAGACCCGGCATCGGCAAGCGGGGAGACCTGCTGAGAGCCACCTCTCTTCCGTTTCTGCTGACCGCCCCCCCCACACCCAACTCCCCCACCCAACAAGACCCTTCCCGCCCTGAACTACCGGTGGCCTGGGTCCAGGGCCGCTCCTAGGCCTCAGGTGGGTGCTCCACCAGCAGCAGCAGCCACCGCCTCCTTAGTGACGCCACTCAGTTAAAGGGCTGTATTTTACCTTGGGCGGATGGGAATTCTCCACCGACGTCGAAGTCGGTGGCGAACCCGCTTCCGCCCTAGCCCAGGGACCTGTCCCACATTTTACGGGTCCTTGGACTTTAATTGTCCCAAGGGAGGAAGTCCTGCCTCAGTGAGCTGCGTTGGCCGGCAGTTCTTAGTCCCAGCAGTCCCACCAGGAGCGGTGGCCACTTCTGGGACTGCAGCCCAGCCGACGACATAGAGCCAGGAGTGAAGGTAAGTTGAGCATACCTCATCAGGGGGATCAGTCGTGTCCTGGTAAGACAAAGGTGGTTGTTTGGGGGGAGGGGGGGGCGTCTTGGGTCCCGGGGTGGGTTGGGAGGCGGGGGCAGCCTTCAATCGGGCACCCTGTGCCTGACTGCCATGGCATCCCCCGGCGTGTGGAAGGGCTGGCAGCTATCACTGGGCAGTCTTTCACGTCCCCAGCACACCCGCTTGCCATGAGTAAAATATCCGTGGAGATGGGCGAGGGCCCTTAAGTGGCTACTTAAGGGCCGTGATTGGCCTCGGGCAGGCTGTTCCCCCACCAACAACTCCCCCACCCCCCAACCCCCCAGCCATAAAGTTGTCTGGAGGCGGGAGCAGGGTGAGAAGACCTCCCAGAGCTTCCCGCTCAATTTTACGCTGCCTCCACATCACCATCCGACCCACAGGGTGCAGCGTAAAATTCAGCCCAAAGTCTCTGGTTGGCCAGCAGCTCTGAGGACAGGACTTCCATTGCCGGGTTCCTTGATTCTGTGGAAGGCCCGCTGCTGTCCAGTTAAGTGCCTAATTGACACTCTACTCGGCAGGCCTCCCATAGAAGGAGCGATGTGGGGTAGTCGCTTTCGCTTTTGCCGAAGGTCGCGACCCCCATCACCCAGACAAAATCCCAACCGTACAGCACAAAAGCAAGGAGGTTATGATGAACCTTTATACAATACTCAGCCTCAACTGGAGTGTTGTGTCCAATTCTGGGCATTGCACATCAGGGAGGATTTGAAGGCTTTAGAGAGGGTGCAGAAAAGATTTACAAGAATGATTCCAGGGATGAGGGACTTTAGGTACATGTGGAGATTGGAGAAGCTGATGTTGTCCTCCTTAGAGGAGACAAGGTTGAGAGGAAGATTTGTTACAAGTGTTCAAAATATTGAGGGTTCTAGATGGAATAGATAGAAAGAATCTGTTCCCATCGATGGAAGGCTCCAGAACCAAAGGACACCAATTTAAGGTGATTGGCAAAAGAAGCAACAGTGACATGAAGAAAAACTTTTTTATGCAGGGAATGGGTAGGATCTGGAATGCACTGTGTGGGAGGGAGCTTCAATCATGGCTTTCAAAAGGGAACTGGATAAGCACCTGAAGAGAAAATATTTGAAGGACAAGGACGGAGCATGGGACTAGCTGAGTTGCTCTTGCAGAGCGCTGGCAATGACATGACGGGCTGAATAGCCTCCATATGTGCTGTGACCATTCTATGAGTCTATGATTATCAACTCCATAATATCATCCAACTCCAACCCTGCCTCAGCTCACCTGCTGCTGAAACCCTCATCTACGCCTTTCGAGTCATAGAGTCGTACAGCATAGAAACACGTCCTTTAGCCCACCGCGTCCATGTCGACCATAATGCCTATCTATACTAATCCCAACAGCCTGCAATAATTCCATATCCCTCTATGCCTTGCTCATTCAAGTACCTGTCCAGATGCCTCTTAAATGTTGCTACTGTTCCTGCCTCCACCACGTCCTCTGGCAGCTCATTCCAGATACCCACTATTCTTTGTGTGAAAAATTTACCCCTTTGAACCTCCTCCCTCTTACCTTAAATCTATTCCCTCTAGTTTTAGTCACCCCTACCATGGGAAACAGCCTCTGGCTAGCTACCCTATCTATGCCTCTCATAATTTTATATACCTCTATCACGTCCCCTCTCAGCCTCCTTCGCTCCAGGGAAAACAGACCCAGCCTATCCAATCTCTCTTTATAACTCAAGCCCTCCAAACCAGGCAACATCCTTGTGAATCATTTCTGCACCCTCTGTAGCTTAATCACATCTTTCCTGTAGTGCGGCGACCAGAACTGCACACAGTACTCCAAATGCGGCCTAACCAACGTTATGTACAACTGTAACATGACATCCCAACTCTTGTACTCAATGCCTCGGCCAATGAAGGCAAGCATGCCATACGCTTTCTTCACCACCCTGTCTACCCGTGTTGCCACTTTCAGGGAACTATGTACTTGCACCCCAAGGTCTCTCTGCTCAACAACACTCCCCAGGGCCCTGCCATTCACTGTATATGTCCCGCCCTGGTTTAACTTCCCAAAATGCATCACTTCACACTTGTCTGCGTTAAGATCCATTTGCCAATCCCTTGCCTACTTTCCCAGTTGATCAATATCCTGTTGTACTTAGACAACCTTCTTTACTGTCCACTATACCACCAATTTTGGTGTCATCTGCAAACTTACTAATGATGCCCCCTACGTTCACATCCAAGTCATTAATATATATGACAAACAACAGAGGGCCTAGCACCAATCCCTATGGCACACCACGGGTCACCGGCCTCCAATCTGAAAAACAACCCTCCACGACCACCCTCTGCCTCCTATCACCAAGCCAATTTTGTATCCAATTGGCTAGCTCACCCTGGATCCCATGTGTTCGAACCTTCTGGACCAGCCGACCATGCGGGACCTTGTCAAAGGCCTTGCTAAAGTCCACGTAGACAACGTCCATTGCCCTGCCCTCGTCAATCCTCTTGGTCACCTCCTCAAAAAACTCAACCAAATTCGTGAGGCATGATTTCCCCACACACAAAGCCATGCTGACTATCTCTAATCAGACCTTGCCTTTCCAAATGCATATAAATCTTGTCTCTCAGAATCCCTTCCAATAACGTTCCCACCACTGATGTAAGGCTCACCGGCCTGTAGTTCCCTGGCTTATCCCTGCTGCCCTTCTTAAATAAAGGCACATTAGCTATCCTCCAGTCTTCTGGTATTTCACCCGTGGCTAACAATGATAAAAAAAAATCTCTGCCAGGGCCCCAGCAATCTCCTCCCTTGCTTACCATAGCGTCCTAGGATACACCTGGTCAGGCCCTGGGGATTTATCCACCTTAATGCGCTTCAAAACCTCCAACACCTCCTCCTTTGTAATGTTGATATGCTCCAGGGTATCGGTGTTCCCTCCCTTGAACTCTCTAGCTTCCATGACCTTCTCCATGGTAAATACAGATGAGTAGTATTCATTTAAGACCTCGCCCATTTCCCGTGGCTCCACACATAGATTACCACACTGATCCTTAAGGGGACCTACTCTCTCCCTAGCTACCCTTTTGCTCTTAATATACTTATAGAATCTTTTAGGATTCTCCTTTATCTTATCTGCCAGGGAAATCTCATGGCCCCTTTTCGCCCTCCTAATTTCCTTCTTAAGTGTACTCTTACATCCCCTATACTCCTCGAGGGACTCGCTTGATCCAAGCTGCCTATACCTGACATATGCCTCCTTCTTTGTCCTGACCGGACCCTCAATATCCCTCGTCAACCAAGGTTCCCTAAACTTGCCAGCCTTGCCCTTCCATCTAACAGGAACATGCCGGCCCTGAATTCTTCCTATCTCACTTTTAAAAGCCTCCCACTTGCCAGACGTCCCTTTACCTGTAAACAGCCTCTCCCATTCAACTTTTGAGAGTTCCTGTCTGATGCCATCGAAATTAGCCTTCCACCAATTTAGGACTTCAACCTGAGGACCAGTCCTATCCTTTTCCATAACTATCTTGATGCTAATCGAGTTTTGGTCACTGCTCCCCCACTGACACATGACACCTGCCCAGCCTCATTTCCTAAGAGCAGGTCGAGTGCAGCCCCTTCTCTAGTAGGGCTATCCACATACTGCTTCAGAAAACTATCCTGGACACACTTAACAAATTCTTCCCCATCTAATCCCTTAGCACTAAGGCAGTCTCAGTCAATATTAGGGAAGTTAAAATCACCTACTATTACAACCCTATAATTCCTACACTTACCTGCGATTTCCTTACATATATGCTCCTCCAATTCCCTCTGACTACTGGGGGGCCTATAGTAGAATCCCATCAAAGTGATCACCCCTTTCTTATTTCTAAGTTCTACCCATATGGCCTCGCTGGACGTTCCCCCGGGATATCCTCTCTAAGTACTGCCGTGATGTCCTCCCTAATCAATAGTGCAACTCCCCCTCCTCTCTTACCTCCACCTCTGTCATGCCAGAAGCATCGGTACCCCGGAACATTGAGCTGCCAGTCCTGCCCATCCCTCAATCACATTTCCATAATAGCTATAATATCACAATCCCATGTACCGATCCATGCTCTGAGTTCACCTGCCTTACCTCTAAGGCTTCTTGCATTTAAGTAAATACAGTTTAGCCTACCAGACCTTCCATGCTCCCTGTCCTGTCCCTGCCCAGCCTGCCTACTGTACTTGCTTGCTTTAACCTCTACATTTGCCTCAACTATCTCATCGGAGAGACTACTACTTTGGGTCCCACCCCCCTGCAAGACTAGTTTAAACCCTCCAGAGTAGTACTAGCAAACCTCCCCGCAAGGATATTGGTTCCCTTCCAGTTCAGATGCAACTCGTCCCTCTTGTACAGGTCACCTCTGCACCAGAAGAGATCCCAATGATCCAAGTAGCTGAAGCCCTTTGTTACCTCTAGACTTGACCATGCTAACGCACTTCTGGTCGTCTCCCATGTTCCACTTGACGTTATCCTAAACCTTGCTGCCCATGTCCTAACTCGCCCCAACTCCCATTCACATATCACCCCTTATGCTCTCTGATCAACACTGGCTTCCAATTAAGCAACGCATCAATTTTAAAATTCTCATCCCTATTTTCAATTCCTTCCAGCACTACAACCCTCATATCTGTGCTCCTCTAATTCTGGCTTCTTGGGAATCCCTGATTTTAATCGCTCCACCACTGGTGCCCATGTTTTCAGCTGACTGGGCCCTAAGCTCTGGAATTCCCTCCCTAAACCTCTCCATCTCTCTAACTCGCTTTCCTCCTTTAAGACAGTCCTTAAAACCTACCAAGGTTTTGGTCATCTGCCTTAATATCTCCTTATGAGCTCAGTGTCATATTTTGCTATAGAATACCCTGTGAAGTGTCTTGGGATGTTTAACTGCAATAAAGGTGCTATATCAATACAAGTTGTCATTGTATATGAGTTTCTCTTGCGACATGGCACAGTGGGTTAGGATTTGCTGGAGTTCAGAAGAGTGAGGGGGGGGGGGGGGGGGAATCTCATAGAAACCTATAAAATTCTGACAGGACTTGACAGGGTAGATGCAGGAAGGATGTTGCCGATGGTGGGGGAGTCCAGAACCAGGGGTCATAGTCTAAGGATACGGGGTAAACCTTTCAGGACTGAGATGAGGAGAAATTTCTTCACCCAGAAAATGGTGAATGTGTGGAACTCGCTACTACAGAAAACAGTTGAGGCCAAAATATTGTATGTTTTCAAGAAGGAGTTAGATATAGCTCTTGGGTCTAATGGGATCAAAGGGCATGGGGCGAAAGCGGGAACAGGTTACTGAGTTGGATGATCAGCCATGATCATAATGAATGGCGGAGCAGGCTCAAAGGGCTGAATGGCCTACTCCTGCTTTCTATGTTTCTAAAAGGTGAGCCTGCTCCCTTGATATGCAGTTCTTTTTCCTAAGAGACAGAGCATATTAAAATGAAAAGCAATATACAACTATAATCTGTGCACAAATTTTAATTACAATCAAAGGGGTGAGGGGCTGCTTGGAAGATATTTTAGAATTCAGAGGGTGTATTGATGTGAAAATAACTACAGGGTAGGTAATCAAACCTATTTGCTAAAGCACCCTTCACATATTATGAAAGACGGATAAAGGAGTTGGAAATGGTTGACCATCTCAGACCAGACAAAAAACCTATCACAGAAGATCTGCAAATAAAAATTGGTCATCATTGAGCCAATTTTTTTCAATCCTTGTTTGGAAGCAGCAGATCCAATAGTGCAGGTGATGGGGCACCAAAAAAGTTGCTTAGTCGAAGAAACTGTGCTTTAACCACATAAGCCAAAATTACCTTCCTGATAGTCGCACAAATCTGTCGCTCAAATGTATGAAAAGAAGGATAAATGATGAAGTACAAGTTTCCTGGAGCAAATTAAATACAGTTACATATTCAGAAGAGGTTTTGAGAGGTCTAAGACCAACTAGCCCATGGTGCCGTAATAAGTACAAATACAAGTGTTTTTAATATTTGGCAAAATAATGAAATTGATTAATAGGAATGAGGATAAGGACTACTCACACGAAAATTACCTAGTAAGTGCCAAGTAACATAATTTCAGAAAGAACAGATACTGCCTAACTAACATCTTAAGCTTTTGAAGGAAATGGCAGCCCAACTGGATGTTGGAAAGCATGATACAATCTTTAATAAAATTGCACATGAAAGACTGCTACACAAGCTTAAGGCACTGGGTATCCTACAGTAACTTAGGAGATGGATAAGGAGTTGGCTAACTGAAAGTAGCTGGTCCTAGTTAAGAGAATGATGTTAGAATGATGTACAGAGTGTCCCAGGGATCGATGCTAGGGTCCCTACTGTTTCTAATCCTCATAAATGAGCTAGATGTAGAAACACAAAGTAAGTTGATCAAATTTACAAGTGATATTAAACTAGATAGGCAGTAGACTCCAGTAAAGCAGAGGGAACCAGGCCATTTTTAAAAGCAGACGAAATTCAAACAGGCTAACACAACGTCATACAAATTTGAGTTAAGAATTGGGGACATAGTGTACAAGGATTATTGGGAGAAGTTAAGAGAGTTGGAACTGATAGCAGATTCCACACTGATTATGTTCAGTCATTTCATAAAGCAATTAACAAAGCAAAAACAAATGCTGAACTACATTGCCAAATTCCGAGATCTGGCCACATCTTGAATATTGCGTTCCATTCTGGCCACTAGCATACAAGGGAAACTCAAAGCCCTGAAAGCAATCCTGAAGGGCAATGAGACTGCCTCCTCTTTAGTCAGTCCCATGACACTAGAGAAGGTTAACAGAACTGGGGCTCTTCACCATTGAAAGAAAGCACGAGAGGGGACCTTATAGCAGTATAGCAAAATGGCCTCTCTCTTCCGTTCAATAGAATTAGTTCTTAAAAAGAATGGCATACGAGCTTAAGAAGTACAATGTTCATGCTTTAAGAGGGGATAGGAAGGAAACTAATTATTCGAGATTCCTGTATACTTTTTGTAAAATTAGATATTCCTAAGAGAGCCTAAGACCCAAAAGAGTTCAATTTCAAATTCCAAACCACCATCACTTTGAAAATCTATCTGAAGGTCTGTAGATCAGCATGTTGATGTTTTAAGATAATGATGCAGTTTTTTTGTTCAGAAACATTCAAATCTCAATATAAAAGCATTCAGATATTTCCCCAGGAAACAGTTTAAATTGTCAAATCTATATCCTTGCAACAGGTGGAGATCAATTGCTAACATATCTGCATATAAAGCTTTCAGGGTTACAGTGATGAGTAGAGTAATGCTCTCCACCAGATGTCTTACCAGAATAATTTCTGAAGCAACCATTCAGACAAAAGATATCCAGCTAGTTGGAAGTTAATAGTAGTACTGTAGACTTCTGGCTGCATACCTCCCTTGAGGAATTTAAATTGGACAGTATAACACTGCCCAAAACCATTTGTGGATGATCCAATTGAACTAACAACTCAGCGGCTGGGGAAGTGGGGGTAAATAGTATTCCAGGAGGGAGGAGATTCCACTTCATCTAGTATTGCCAATATCCAGAACAGATTAATAAAGACATGAGCCAACATCATTAAAAACTTCAAGTCTGCATTTAGCCAAGTGCCCCAATGTCCTAAGCATCTGAAATCAAGTACCAAAAGTATCAAAATGTTGAGCAAAGGGATTAATTTCTTCTGATTTTGTATGTTTCTTGAAGCAGTCAGAATTGAATTCAAGTCTATACACATATCTCCTTTAACTATCACCAGAGGAGCCACTGACAAAATCACTTTAACACTATGTTGACAAAGAAAATCAACAAAACCCACAGATTTTCAATAAACAAGACTGATATTGCACATACCTTACAACCCTCACAGGCATGTACACCGTAATGGAAGCCAGAGGCCTTGTCTCCACACACTCGACACTCTATGCTTAGCCCAGAGGTGGAAGCTTCATCTTGAGTTAATGGTGTAACAGGAAAGATTACTGATGATGGACTGGAGGCCGGTGTAAGAGTATCTGAAGGCAGATGGGGAAGAAGAAAAAAAATACAGAAAATATTTTGAGATTAATCAAGTCGTCCAAGTAAAATCGAGACACGTTAGATATTTTTACATCTTAGGCAGTTGCGTTGCCTCTAATAATCCATGAACCAGGACCATAATCCATTTTGCCTAGGAAATCAAAACCAAACTTAAAACAATCCAATCCGAATACAAAATAAAAAAATAACCGATATTGTATGACCTGATATTGGGCAAACTTTCCCAACAAGAAGTTGGATCAGGTGTAATCAGAAAGCATGAAAAAGATAGCAATACTATAGAAAAGAAGAGATTTTATGATTGATCTGTAGATCTTTTCTTTGACTTTTGGATTACGGTAAGAATTCCATTACAATTTCTTCTCTTTGTAAAATGACAAATCAGACTAAAACAGTTTCATCATGCATCATCCACGATACCAAAGATGACTCAACATCCAATTTGCTTTCACCACAGGGTATAGAATCCTGGAACATGCCAAAAGCAGACCAGATACAAGATTGTATCCTCATCCTAGATATTACAAGAACATTGCCTCACAGTGAAAAGAACTGCATTTCTTATTAAAACTAGTACAGCTTGCTCTCAAATGAGAGACAGGCTGGATACAATTGTAGCCCAGACTTTTCTGGAAAAAGCCCAGATATAAACTATAGAAAATCTTCTGATAATATTATCCACTTTGGCCAAGTCTACCAAACTGTGTAAAGTAGGTTTGTGGAAAAGACAAATATCTAAAAAGCCAGAAAACATAAGAGTCAATATTTAATTGTATTGAGGTACATTCAAATGAAACAGTACAAAACACCACCCAAGAAGAACAAAATTCAAGAATACCAACCATTGCGTCCAGAAATGAAGTAACAGAAAGAAATATCCTGCACTTATATGTGATCTCAGAACATACCAAATTCAGTACTTTTGAAATGTAGACACTGCTGTAAGAAGCATGGCAGTTAATTTGTGCACAGCAAGGTCCCACAAACAGTAATGAGAAAATTACCAGATAACCTGTTTTAGTGATATTGGTTGATGGACAAATATTGACCAGGACATCAGTGAGAATGCCCTTGCTCTTCATCGAATTGTGCCATGGATAGGGCTTTGGTTTAATATATTATTTGAAAGATGCCAACTCCAACAGTGCAGCACTCCCTCAGTACTAGATTTATGTACTTATGTAGATTAAGTATTCAAGTCTCTGGAGAGGAGCATGAGCCTACACCTTCTGACTCAGGGGCGAGAGTGCTAACACTGAGCCACTGCTGACATTTAGTGGCAGCATAGGAATCTATTTATAGTGACTAAAGAAGCAAAAGCAAGAACACCCTACCATGAAGATGACACTGAAACATATTTATTAAAGCAGGGAAGTGGGCACTGTCAAACTTGTTGTTTAGCTTCATCAGAGTTGAAATTTTTGAAAGACTTCAAGTCACAAGCCGACTAACAGACCAGCAACTTTGACCAAATGATCTTGTGTTACCAATATCGAAGCATATTCAGAGGAAACATGAGACTGAATTTGAAGACATGCAGTCTATATTTGCACATGATAAAGTGTCTTCCCTGCCCTGATAAATTGCCATTGTACAATCTTACCAAAGAAAATCAGAATAGATTCTTTGCTTTTGAAGTCAAAAAGACTTGGACACAAACAATGACCAGCTATCAAAGACCAAGTGTCAAAAAGTTTGGATTCCACGATCCTCATTCTTGGCTAGCTTCCAACTGCAATGATAGGAAGCAGCACATTGATGATGCAATGCATCATACAGAAGAGATACATCAAGAACTCCTTTTCTGTGCAAATGTTTGACCTCTTCAGAAGGTACCTCAAACAAAAAGGCATCTCTCTGCATTCTGTAGGCCCTAGATGTTGTTAGATGCTTGACTTATTGCAAACAAAAAGAGAGGGAAATTGCTGTTGCCTTTAACATCCATCCAGGCAATGATTCCATGATGATTTGCCTATGACACGATAAACTATGTTTGCCACGTGCTATCTTATTTTGCACAGATGTCACATTTATCTGCCAATCATTCTGAGGTTGTAGAATGCTGTAAATCAAAAGGTTTCTCTGACCAGTTTAAGTGTCAGCTTGCCTCATTTCCCAGGACTCTAGTTTTGGGTTTGAATTGCATACCAGGTTTATGGCACATAATCTGCAGGATGATCTTCCAGTGCAGTAATGAAGGGCTGCTGCTTTGTCAAAGACATCAACATGCAGCGAAGTTCCCATCTGCTTGTTCAGATGGACATTAAAGACCTAATGGCACTATTCAAGAAACAACGTTGTTTCAGTGTCTTAGAACATAAGAACTAGGAGCAGTAGGCAATTCAGACCCTCGAGCCTGCTCCACCATTCAATACGATCATGGCTGATCTCAGCTCGGCCTCAACTCCACTTTCCTGCCCATTCTCCATAACCCTTCAACCCTTTACTAATTAAAAATCTGTCTATCTCCTCCTTAAATTTACCCAATGTCCCGACATCCACCGCACTCTGGGATAGTGA
This sequence comes from Heterodontus francisci, assembly GCF_036365525.1. Taxonomy (NCBI): domain Eukaryota; kingdom Metazoa; phylum Chordata; class Chondrichthyes; order Heterodontiformes; family Heterodontidae; genus Heterodontus; species Heterodontus francisci. The sequence goes on along the minus strand of NC_090388.1, from coordinate 59,384,645 downwards.
ATTTCACAGACTCACGACCCTTTGAGAGAAGTAATTTCTCTTCATCTCTGTTTTAAATCTGCTACCCCTTATCCTAAAACTATGACCTCTCGTTCTAGATTGCCCCACCAGAGGAAACATCCTCTCTACATCTACTTTGTCAATCCCCTTAATCATCTTATATACCTCAATTAGATCTCCTCTTATTCTTCTAAACTCTGGAGAGTAAAGGCCTAAACTGCTCAATCTCTCTTCATAAAACAAACCCCTCATCTCTGGAATCAATCTAATGAACCTCCTCTGAACTGCCTCCAATGCAACTACATCCTTCCTCAAGTAAGGGGACCAAAACTGTACGCAATACTCCAGGTGCGGTCTCGCTAATGCCTTGTACAGTTGCAGCAGCACTTCCCTACGTTTATACTCTATTCCTTTAGCAATAAATGCCAAAATTCCATTGCCTTCCTTATTACCTGCTGTACCTGCGTACTAGTTTTCTGTGATTCATGCACGAGGACACCCAGATCCCTCTGCACCGAAGCACTCTGAAGTTTTTCTCCATTTAGATAATAATTTGCCTTTCTATTCTTCCGACCAAAATGGATAACCTCACACTTAGCCACGTTAAATTCCATCTGCCAAATTTTGGCCCATTCACCTCACCTATCCATATCCATTTGTAAGTTTCTTATTTCTTTACTGCAACTTACTATCCCACCTATTTTAGTGTCATCTGCAAATTTTGCTATAGTACCTTCTATCCCTGCATCCAAGTCTTTAATATAGATTTTAGTTTTTTTAGTTTTGAGATACAGCACTGAAACAGGCCCTTCGGCCCACCGAGTCTGTGCCGACCATCAACCACCCATTTATACTAAGCCTACACTAATTCCATATTCCTACCACATCCCCACCTGTCCCTATATTTCCCTACCACCTACCTATACTAGGGGCAATTTATAATGGCCAATTAACCTATCAACCAGCAAGTCTTTGGCATGTGGGAGGAAACCGGAGCACCCGGAGGAAACCCACGCAGACACAGGGAGAACTTGCAAACTCCACACAGGCAGTACCTAGAATTGAACCCGGGTCGCTGGAGCTGTGAGGCTGCGGTGCTAACCACTGTGCCAGCCACTGTGCCGCCCTTTTTGAGAGGATAGTTGGGGCCCCGAGGACTGAACCCTGTGGCACTCCACAAGTTACATCTTGCCAACTAGAAAAGGACCCATTTATCCCGACTCTCTGTTTTCTGTTGGTTAGGCAACCCTCTATCCATGCCAATAAATTTCCCCCAACTCCATGTGATCTTACCTTGTGTATTAACCTTTTGTGTGGTACCTTATGAAATGTTTTCTGGAAGTCCAGATACACTACATCTACAGGATCCCCATTATCCTCTTTACTTGTTACATCTTTGAAGAACTCTGGCAAATTAGTCAAACTCGATTTACCCTTCATAAAACCATGCTGACTCTGATGGATTGCGTTTTGACTTTCTAAATGTCCTGTTATTACTTCCTTCATAATGGATTCTAACAACTTCCCAACGAAACTAACTGGTTTATAGTTTCCTAATTTCTGCCTCCCTCCCTTTTGTTTAGGCCAACATTACTCCCTTAATCACAAAAAACCATTGTTCAAACCTGTTCTTTATCTCATTCTTTGTGGGATATTGAGGATGCAATATAGCACATAACAAACCATTCAAACTTAAGTGGGAGAAATCAGCAGAACCTGACAGAATGCAAAGTACCCTTCTAAAAAGGTCTAAAAGACGTGCTACATATGAATCAGCCTAACTTTTATCATAAATTCCAGTCATACATAGAATTGTATAGAATACACAGCACGCAAAGAGGCCACTTGGCACAACCCTGCCCCTCATCCTGCCTATCCTCATGCTTGGGTGGGGGGGGGGAAAAAGGTGTAAAGGCCTGCTATCCAACCTGAACCCAACGGGACCCGACGACATGCGTCGGGTTCAGGTCGGGTCTTCCAGGTCCGGCTTTCGGGCTTGGGCCGGTCGGGCCAGGCCTGGGTCGGACACACACAGCAAGAATTGCAGGTAAGTGTTAAAAGTAAAAGACCTACCTGAGCTGGCCATCCAGGACGTCAAGGAGGGAAACTCTGAGTCTGCGCAGTGAGTGAGTGAGCGTCTCTATGATGTCATCATGCTCATGCTGCAGCTTCCTGAAGATTGGGAGTCGCAAGGTAGGTAAAGGGAACATTCCAGTGGTCAGGACGGGCGCGGGAAAAATTGGAGGGACTTGGGCCGGGTCGGGCTTGGATCCAATGTGGTCCTGTCGGGTTTGGGTCGGGATTTTTGTTTCCCTGACCTAAGCAGGCCTTTTGGGGGGTGGGAGGGGTGGGGGGGGGGGGGGGGGGGGTGGAGGGGGGGAATGGTTGCACAGCTATTTCTTGAAAGCTATTCAACAAGAGCTGATAAGCCTCTTAAAATGGCACTGCAGATCCTGTGAGTGCATTAACAGTGGCTTGAAACATTGTTAAAAGTTCCAAAACAATTCAAAAACTATCGTTGAAAACTTTCACCAACCTCAACAAGAACAAGACAGAGAGAAGGTGGCAGAAAGGTATTTTGAGGATTAATTCACATTTCTTTACACGCTATAATAAAACAGAATCTTGCAAATGAGATACATACTGACACATCCACTAGGCCCTGCATCATTGCCGTAAACCACCTCAAATGAATTTCTTGGAAAGACAAAACAAATCAACTTGTGCAAGAGAACTGTAAAAGAATATTTGCCCTGAAGAGTCATTTCATGGATAATGAGCCTCGCACAGAAGATAAAGGCTTCAAAGTAGTCTATGCTTTCTTGTTTGCTCTGAATGAAGGATCAAGCAGTGAAATGATTAATATTGTGTATTGTCTGAACAAGTAAGAATCTATCAAGGATAGAAAAATAAAACAGAAAATCACAACTAAGCAAACAATTCAAAAACATACCTATATATCCCATTGTTCAGCAACACAGAGTAAGTTGCTAACAAGCACTAGCAACAAAAAAGTAATTAAATTCTTGCTTGGAGAGTGGAAACACCCCAATATCCACAGGAAGGTCTGGTTTGTCACCTGGGGCAATACCTGTTTTGAGTTTCTAAAAGTGGACTGAAGAAGTGGAGGATCAGAAAAGCATACAAGCATACAGCAGCACCTACTCAAATCCTTTTTCATGCAGCACATACATTCCAAGCAGGCTATGAAGCAGTTGTAATTGTGTGTGTCTGAAGATATCTTTTTGCTGTGTCTGGCTTTCAGTACTCCGATTCTATCTCAGAAGTACTAAAAAAGAGGAACCAAGTTTCACATAAGGTATGCTGTTACCAGAAAGGTTGCCAACAAAGCAGGGAATAGATTTGTACATCTCTCATTTCATAAAATCAGACAAGGCCTCATGTGAGGTGGAACTGGTCTTGGATGTTGTGCAAAATGGGTGATAGCGAATCGGCAGCTTGTTTTACAATTGATAAAATGGGCCATTGGTACATTCACCAAAAGACCAATTTCACCCCCACAGTACTGTAAGATTAAGTAAAGCAACAATGAACAACTGCCAATACATAGAATATATACAGTAAATGGAAAAGTCCTGGGGAAAATTGATGTACAGAGAGATTTGGGTGTTCAGGTCCACTGTTCCCTGAAGGTGGCAACGCAGGTAAATAGAGTGGTCAAGAAGGCATACGGCATGCTTTCCTTCATCGGACGGGGCATTGAGTACAAGAGTTGGCAGGTCATGTTACAGTTGTATAGGACTTTGGTTCGGCCACATTTGGAATACTGCGTACAGTTCTGGTCGCCACATTATCAAAAGGATGTGGATGCATTGGAGAGGGTGCAGAGGAGGTTCACCAGGATGTTGCCTGGTATGGAGGGCGCTAGCTATGAAGAGAGGTTGAGTAGATTAGGATTATTTTCATTAGAAAGACGGAGGTTGAGGGGGGACCTGATTGAGGTGTACAAAATCATGAGAGGTATAGACAGGGTGGACAGCAAGAGGCTTTTTCCCAGAGTGGGGGTTTCAATTACTAGAGGACACGAGTTCAAAGTGAAAGGGGAAATGTTTAGGGGGGATATGCGTGGAAAGTTCTTTACGCAGAGGGTGGTGGGCACCTGGAACGCGTTGCCAGCGGAGGTGGTAGACGCGGGCACGATGGAGTCTTTTCAGATGTATCTAGACAGATACATGAATGGGCAGGAAGAAAAGAGATACAGAACCTTAGAAAATAGGCGACATGTTTAGAGAGAGGATCTGGATCGGCGCAGGCTTGGAGGGCCGAAGGGCCTGTTCCTGTGCTGTAATTATCTTTGTTCTTTATATGCAGCATTCGTAACAAGATAGATGGCACAAATAAAAATACATGGATATGATCTGATAGCCATTACAGAGACATGGTTGCAAGGTGACCAAGGCTTGGAACTGAATATTCAGGGATAATTGGCATTTCAGAAGGAGAGGCCGAAAGGAAAAGGAGGTGAAGTAGCTCTGTTAATAAAGGATGAAATTAGTACATAGTGAGAAATTATCTTGGCTTGGAAGATTGAGATGTGGAATCAGCTTGGGTGGAGATAAGAAATAGCAAAGGAAGAAGTCGCTGGTAGGAGTAGTCTATTGGCCCCCCTAATAGTAGCTACAATGTAGAACAGTGTATAAACCAAGAAATAATGGGGGCTTGTAAGAAAAGTACTGCAATAATTGTGGGCAACTTTAATCTTCATAAAGATTGGACAAATCAAATTGGCAAAGGTAGTCTTGAGAACGAGTTCATAAAGTGCATTTGGGACAGTTTCTTAGAATATGTTGTGGAACTGACCAGGGACCAGACTATTTTAGATCTAGTAATGTGTAATGAGACAGGATTAATGATCTCATAGTAAAGAATCCTCTAGGCATCAGTGATCATAACAGGATAGAATTTCACATTCAGTTTGAGGGTGAGAAACTTGGGTCTGAAACTAATGTCTTAAACTTAAATAAAGGCAATTACAAAGATATGAAGACAGAATTGGTTAAAGTGATCTGTGAAAATTGATTAAAAGATAAGCAGTGGCAGACATTTAAGGAGATATTTCATAGCTCTCAACAAAGATATATTCCACTGAGAAAGAAAGACTCTCCGAGAAGGATGAACCATTTGTAGCTAACTAAGGAAATTGAGGATGGTATCAAATTAAAATACAAGGCATACAACGTTGTGAAGATTAGTGGTCAGCTAGAAGATTGGGAAAATTTTAGAAACCAGCGAAGATGATTTTTTAAAAAAGAGGGAGAAATAGATTATGAGAGTAAACTAGCAAGAAATATAGAAACAGACAGTAAGACCTTCTGCAAGTGTGAAAAAGGACGAGAGTAGCTAAAGTAAATGTTGTCTTTTAATTTGATACCATCCTCAACTGAGACTACAGCTGAGACATTGAGACTACAGAAACAAGGAAATGGCAGAGACTTTGAACAAATATTTTATATCTGTCTTCACAGTAGAAGACACTAAACGAATCCCAATAATAGTAGGGGGCAAAAGGGAGAGAGGAACTTAAACCAATTATCATTAGAGAAAAAGTACTAGGCAAACTTATGGGACTAAAGGCTGACAAGTCTCCTATACCTGATGGCCTGCATGCTAGGGTCTTAAAAGAAGTGGCTGTCGAGATAGTGGATACATTGGTTGTAATCTTCCAAAATTCCCTAGCTTCTGGAACAATCCCAGCAGATTGGAAAACACAAATGTAACACCTCTATTTAAGAAAGGAGGGAGACAGAAAGCAGGAAACTATAGGCCAGTTAGCCTAATATCTGTCATTGGGAAAATATTGGAATCCATTATTAAGGAAGTCGTAGCAGGACATTTAGAAAATCATAATACAATCGAGCAGAATCAACATGGTTTTATGAAAGGGAAATTGTGTTTGACAAATTTATTAAGACAGAGATGAGGAGGAATTTCTTCTCTCAGAGGGTTGTGTACGTTTGGAATTTTCTACTCCAGACAGCTGTAAGGCTGTGTCATTGAACATGTTCAAGGCTGAGACAGCTAGATTCTTGAACTATAAGGGAGTCGAGGGTGATGGGGAACAGGCAGGAAAGTGGAGTTGAGACCAAGATTGGATCTTATTGAATGGCTGAGCTGGCTTGAGGGCAGTATGGCTTACCCCCAGTCCTATTTATGTTCTTATGTCCTTCTCAAATTTTGTGCTCTGTTCAGGAGACATCATAACTTGCTACAGCTGGAATGTATGTTAATAAAGTTGGTGATTGGTCAAGTAACATTACTGTAATGTCTTCATGTGACCTTATCGATCCATAAATTTGCCACTGGTGTAGGCAGATATGCACAACCAATTTGTTGCCCAAATGATCTTGCTAGGCATTTTCAGTATCTATTACTCCTACCTCAAGCAACTGTAACAATGCCAAGGCTGGCTTTACATAGTCAAACTGTTGGCCTTCATCTGAAAACTCCAGGGTGTCACTACCACTCCATTCCTTACCGCAAATTTTCAATAGCATGCTGCAGGAAAAACAGTGAAGTGTGTCTCAATGGAGTACACGACCTGTGTCAGGTAAAATCCACACACAACACACGTTATAGAAAATATATAACTACAGAAAGTGCATATTGATATACAATAGATACTAAAAATTGTTGGTTTCCCAACTTGACACATTAGAAATCAGATGCATTTCCAATAATCCTCCAAGTGATGTCTATGAGCTCTCCTGTACATTATTTCCAGGTTGTGACCACTCTAAAAAAAAAAAAATCATTTTTAATGTGGATTTAATTATGGATGCAAGACACCCACTTTGGGGTTGTAATTTTAACAGTCAATTATACTTTAAAATTCAGGCAGTTTTTTTTTCATTTCAGCTCAAATTTCTCAGTTATTTTGTTTATGAAAAAAGAGGGCAGTGCAGTGAACAAACAACAATTAAGGATTTGAGGCTGGAGTCAATTCTATGGTGAAATTGTAGTTTTGCCTCAAATTCACTTCTATATAAAATAATTCAGGGAGGTGATCACTGAAACCAGTCTGCAGCAGATAACCTTTAGCTTACACAGGAGAGATGAAGGACTTGACACACACAACAAAGCTGACTTATTTATCAGATAAAAAATATTACAGTTAACAGAAATGAACCTAACATAAAATAATCAAAACTCCAAACTTCCAGAATTGAACTTGTATAATTTGGTGAACAGCAGCATCCTTTTTCAAAAAAAAAGCAAAACTATGAAAATAAGGATTAAACAATTAACATAAATTGCACATATTAAATAGCAAGATCTTAACAGCCTCTTAAATCTGATTGGTTTATCCACATACTTTAACTTATCAGATATGCTCTGGCATCTACTGGTGACAATGAGCAGAGCAACTGATTTATGGTGTAAAAACACAAAATGCTGGAAATACTCAGCAGGTCAGGTAACATCTGTGGAGAGAAAAACAGAGTTTACGTTTCAGGTTGATGAAAGGTAATCGACCTGAAACGTTAACACTCTTCTTCTCTTCACAGATGCTGCCTGATCTGATGAGTATTTCCAGCATTTCTGTTTTTGTTTCAGTTTTCCAGCATCTGCAGTGTTTTGCTTTAGTATAACTAATTTATGGTGACTGATTAAGTCAAATTCTTATTTATTCTGATGTGATTTCTGGATTTTTATTGGTGTTTTGAAGTCCACATTTTTCCATGGAAAAATGTAAATCACTGGCCTTTTGAGCAGTCAAACCATCCCCTCGGTCAATGTGCACTGCAGCAGATGGAACACCTGCTATTCACCTGTTCAAAATTGTCCCAAACATTCCTTCTGCGTGAGCAACTTACATAAATTTCTTCCATTCTAGTATGCTTTATGCACTGTTTATGTTGTAATCTCCTTCGAGGAGGAGGAGGAGGCTCCACAAATATCCCCAATCCTCAATAATGGGGGAGCCCATCATTTCTCCATGCAAAAGAAAAGCCTGAAGCATTCGCAACCATCTTCAGCCAGAAGTACCAAGTTGATGATCCATCTCAGCCTCCTCCTGAGGTCCGCAGCATTACAGATGCCAGTCTTCAGCCAATCCGACTCGCTCCACATGATATCAAGAAACAGCTGAAGGCACTGGATACTGCAAAGGCTATGGGTGCTGACAACTAAAGGCCTGCTCGGGTCTGCAATTGAAATCCGAGCCGAGCCAGACAACCACATCTGACCCAAGCCCGACTCGGCCCGAGTCCTTTGATTTTTTTCCCGCGCCCGACAAAATCACCAGAATGAAGTTGATTATATTAAAGAGGTTGTGCTCTACCTTGGATGGAATCGCTCACTGCAGACTAACGCGGAGTCCAGGTGCACGTTTCCTGTCTTGACGACCTGGTTCAAATCTGGAAGCTTTTCTCTCCCTGCCCAAAAGGCAGCACTGTGTCTGACCTGGCATGACCTGACCCGAGCCCGAATACCAGACCCGGAAGAGAGACCCGACCTGAATCTGACACGTCAAGTCTGGTCAGGTAGCCATGCTCTACTGACAACATCCTGGCTGTAGTACTGAAAACGTGCTGCAGAACTAGCCGTGCCCCGATCCAATGCAGCTACAACACTGGCATCTAACCGATAACGTGGAAAATTGCCCAGTTATGTTCCAACCACAAAAAGCAGGAAAATCCAATTACCTCCCCATCCGTCTACTCTCGGACAACAGCAAAGTGATGGAAGGTGTCATCGACAGGGCTATCAAGCACCACTTAAACAGCAATAACCTGCTCACCAATGCTCAGTTTGGGCTCCGCAAGGGCCACTCAGCTCATGCCCTCATTACAGCCTTGGACAAAAGAGCTGAACACAAGAGGGGAGGTGAGTGATTGCCCTGGATATCAAGGAGCCCTAGCCAAACTGCAGTCAATGGGAATCAAGGGGAACACTCTCCACTGGTTGGAGTCATACCTTGCACAAAGGAAGATGGTTGTGCTTGTTGGAGGCCAATCATCTCAGCCCCAGGACATTGCTGCAGGAGCTCCTCAGAGTAGGGTCCTAGGCCTAACTATCCTCAGCTGCTTCATCAATGACCTTCCCTCCATCATAAGGTCAGAAGTGGGGATGTTTGCTGATGATTGAATGATGTTCAGTACCATTCTCAACTCCTTAGATACTGTAGCAGTCCGTGTCTATATGCAGCAAGACCTGGACAACATTCAGGCATGGGCTGATAAGTGGCAAGTAACATTTGTGCCACACAAGTGTCAGGCAATGATGACCTCCGATAAGAGAGAATCTAACCATCTCCCCATGACATTCAACAGCATTACCATCACGGAATCCCCCACTATCAACATCCTGGGGGTTACCATTGGCTAGAAACTAAACTGGAGCAACCACATAAATACTGTGGCTACAAGAGGAAGTCAGAGACTGAGAATTCTGCAGCAAGTAACTCACTTTCTGACTCCCCAAAGTCTGTCAACCATCTACGAGTCAGGAGTGTGAATGAATACTTTACACTTGCCTGGATGACTGCAGCTCCAACAACACTCAGGAGACTCAACACCATCCAAGATAAAGCAGCCCACTTGATCAGCACCCCATCCACCACCTTAAACATTCACCCCCTCCACCACCGACACACAGTGGCAGCCGTGTGTACCAAATACAAGAGGCGCTGCAGCAACTCATCACGCCTCCTTCGACAGCACCTTCCAAACCCGCAACCTCTTCCACCTAGGAGGACAAGGTCAGCAGACAGGAACACCACCATCTGCAAGTTCCCCTCAAAGTCACACACCATCCTGACTTGGAAATAAAGCACAGTTCCTTTACTGTCACTGGATGAAAATCCTGGAACTTCCTTCCTAAGAACATTGTGGGTGTACCTGCACCAGATGGACTGCAATGTTCGAAGAAGGCAGCACACCACCCCCTTCTCAAGGGCAATTGGGGATGAGCAATAAATGCTGGCCTAGCCAGTGCGCCCACATCCCATGAAAGAATTTTTAAAAATTGGATTGGATGACTACTTTGTCAAATCTGTTCCCAGATTTGACTGCGACCTCCATGTTGCTCACCTCTTCAACTCCCTCATTTGCACTCTTAACTTTCTATCTGTGACTTACAACAACAAAAACAGGTATTGCATCTTATTCAAAATCCTGAGATTCTGAAATTAAAGATACCACAAAAAAAACCATTTCACAACAATTTTATCCAACATCACTTCCACTAATACATAGAAAAGTGAACTATTTACCCTTGTGCATTCCCATACTGTCAGTCTTGTGGGTGCGGTTACTTGGCCTAGAGCTCCTAGCAGTGCTACCCCAGTGGCTACAGCATGGCTGGTTGAAAGCAGTGACTTTCAGTAGGGACGACTGCAGATGACTTTTTAGGACACCCTCGAGCAGTTCTGGGCATAGAAAGCCCGGCTTTAGACGGCACCATCTCAGCATGGACTGCAGCAGTCTGAGTTGGCTAGCTGACAGGCAGCAGCAAGGGCAGTGACGGAGTGACAGAGGTGGGAAAATGAACGCTGTCCTCCTAAGACAGGACAGCAGGTTCATTCTCCATATATCTATTGCCACTACCCTGGGGCAGTGCCTCAGCAATCCGAGTACTCTGCTTAAGTGCTGTGAAAGCCCGCATGCCCCATTGAGCACTGGTATCTGCAGACATGATGGCAGCAGTCTGAATCTGCACGGCACCAAGCATGGATCTCATGACCTCAGTCTGAACTTCCACTTCAGCACTGAGAAATTGGGTGGCTTCTGCCTATGCTGCGATGAAAGCTGAGACATTGGGCACCAGACACTGCATCACGACTGAGTTCACAAGTGCTATCATGGAGTTAGCGATAAGTTCCACACAGGAAAGGATGGACAACAAGCTCTGCATGAAGCCCTGTGCCAAGCTGGAGCTGGACTCAACACTCCTTGACAGTGTCAACAGATTCTGTGGCAGGCCTGCCAATGCACCAAGCATCTGTGTGCATGCCTAGCAGCTTTCTTCAGTACAGTACGCTGCCCCAAAGACCTCATCTGAGTCCTCTGCAGCAGACCTCATCTGTGACTTCACCCTCCAGTGAGCTGGTGCACATGCTGCTGGCTGCAGCCCACTTATGCCCAGTGACTCACCATATGCTGATCCTGTCTCGATACTACCCTCTAAAGTAAGCGCAGTGCCAGTATTTGAGCTGGTGGCTGCGAGTGTCAGATCAAGTGACAGTGCTTCTTCACCGGACAACTGCTCTTCCTCATGACTTTTATTGTGAGGCTACACTAGCTTGGCCAGGCGTTAGGTCTTGGGCACCTGAAAGCAAAAATGCAGTAGTGGGGGGGGGGGTTGGGGTGAGGGAAGAGAGCTTCACAGGAAAGCAAGAAATCCATAGTCACACCACATGCAGCTTGCACTTTATGCCAGATAGCAGGATGAAGGCAAAATGGGATTTAAGAAGAAGCATAAGGCAGGAAGATAGTGTCATCCTTGATATTCGTGGCAATGCTGGTTGCAATGGCCTCAGTCACAGCTGGCCCAATAATTTGCAGCACCGTGACCTCTAAGGGGCTCAGGAGATGCAAATGTACCTGCCCCCTGCAGTTCTCTGCTGTTATGTGCAGCCTTGTCCTGCAAGAGAGGGAAGGTACATCTGCATCTCCTGAGCCCTTTAGAAGTCACGGTGCTGCAAATTATTGGGCCAGCAGTGACTGAGGCCATTGCAACTTGCATCGCCAAGAACATCAAGGATGACGCTATCTTCCTACCTCATGAGTGTGTTGCAATGTGTTTGGGTGATGTGCCTACCATACCTAAATAGCTGGAAATATGTGGAAGTTGCAAGATGTGGGTGCGAGCCTTGCAACATTGGCAAGTATGTGAAGGTGGGGTGTAGCTTCTGAATGCTGGGAATGACTCCTGATTGCTGACTGGTGAGTGATGGGGGTGTAGTGTACAGAGCAGTGTGTGAGGTCGGTGGTGCAATGGGCAGGAAATAGCATTTGAGGATGCATTCACTGACCTGACCACCCATATGAGATCTTTGAACTTTTTCCAGCAATGCAGCCAGTTTCTTATGACAGACTCATTGAATTGACCTCCATGGCTACCTGCTCCCATTCCATTCAGTGTTTGCCTGGAGAGTCTCCTGGCCCCTTGTGGAAATATGACCTCGCTCCTCCTTTTTACCTCCTAGACTAAGACCTCCAGTACTGCATCAGAGAATCTGAGAGCCCTCTCTATGGCCATTGGTAGTCTTATTCCTTCTGTAAAACACTTTTTGATACAGTTCCACCAGTAGCTGCAGCCAGAATTCACCTCCCCTTTAAGAGGTGCAGGCTACCTTTAAGAAGTGGGTACTAGGTATAAGTGGGTACTAGGTGTGCTACACACACACACACCTGAGCCCGAGTGTGCAGCCAGTCACTGATGTGTTCAGTGCTAGGCTATATATCACAATCATGGTGATGAGCAGACAGCACGAAGTTTGCATCAAATGTACTAGTGACCAGGTCATTGAAATGTAAACATCAATTTGTATATAACAGATGACAGTATCAACAAATACATCTAGGTCTCAGGTTGTGATGAATAATCTTCCACCTCTACAAGTTTAGTTGCATCAGATTCAGAGATTCCACCAGTCTCAACACACAGTTAAGTCAATGGACCAGTGTGTTCAAATATTGTTAATGTTTTGGGAGCTATGCAAATCCTACACGATATGAGCCTAAATTTCTCAGTCTCTTATAGTGTAGGACTTTACACAGCACCAGCCTAGCTTTCCAGAAAGACATAAAAGATCCATGTCCTGGCCAATATTTAGCTCTCAGCCAATATCACTGAAACAAGTTATCTGATTATGTATCTCATTGCCATTAGTCGCAGCCTGTGTGCAAATGTTTCTGCTGTGCCTTCCTACATTGTAACAGTGACTACATTGCCTCAGCCAGGCTGCCTCAGTTATGCACAGATGGCAAGGTCCAAGGAAAGGCTAGGAAAAGGAACAATGAACGTGTCTAGTGCTTGGAGGGAGACAAACAATCCTCCCCGCAGCGAGGAAAGCCGATCTGAGAAGGAGGAAAGGGAGGCAGCTGCACCCAGTGAACCCAACATCTAACCCGTGCCCGGAAACTCCTCCTCTACAGATAGGATCAATGGAATGGGAGGCAGATGTACAAAATGGTCAGTGGCAAGTGGTAAAAAGGAAAACCACAAAGAAGAAATCTCCAAAAAAGGAACAGGTCACCACCCAAACCATTGGCAAAAGGAGGCTACCGTGTGAGACAGACTACAGCAGCTCCTCCTCATTGAACGAGGAAGGGCCGCAAAGACAGCACTTGCAAAAGAAGCGACAATGCTCAAAGAAGCTGGAAGAGCAAGGCCCCCAGCTCCAGGGCTCTGGAAGCTATGAAGGGCCCAGCGCGCCCCAACCCCAATGCGCCGAAACCAGCGAGATACCCAGCGCACCCCAGCTCCGGGAGACCAGAGAGCAGCGAAGCGTCTGGTGCACTCCATCTCCGGGAGGCCTGGAGCCGTGATGTCTTTGAGGAGGGACAGAGGGGAAAGACACCACCAGCAGAGGACAGCCCAAGCCTTGCTGCCCACAATACCCCCAAAGTCACCCCAGTGGAACAAAACCCCCATGAGTAACCAGGAGGTGTTTCTGAGCCTAATGAATGTGAAACAGTTTGTGTACACTATGGGTATGCAGGAACATACCCAAGGACTGGGACTAGCAAGGACACCTGGCGTGGTAAGCAACACCCAACCTTAAAATGGGTATAAAGTTTGCTTCAATTAACGTGCATAGCATTAAATCCACTATGCGATGTGTTTCGACCCTTGGACTATCTCACCAAGGTCAAAGCCGACCTGCTGTTTCTGCAGGAGTGTGGAATCCCGCACTTCAGCAATTACAGGCAATGGTGGTCCCACGGGCCATCAATCTGGTCCAGGTGAAATGATTCCCGTTCCTCTGGCCAGGGTATTCTGCTGCGGGGAGGTAACTTCACCATCTCCGAAGTTAAGGAGGTGGTGGGCGGTCGCCTCCTCGGAGCGGATGTAATGTACAACAGTGCTCTGCTTCGGATAATCAACATGTACACCCTGGTTCAATGCAGCAAGCGCCTGACTGTCCTCCAGCAGCTCCCACTGCTGTTGGCAACATCCAGGCCAGTCATTCTTGGCGGTGACTTCAACTACATCATTAATCCAGCTGGACGATCAGGCACTGATGACAGCAAACTGGATGCTACGTCCAGATTCCTAATGGAAACAGTAAAAGATGCCAAGCTGCATGATGTCTTTAGTAGACCTGCAGATGGAGCACAGCATAGATACACCTGGTCAAGACCGGACGGGTCTGTTCATTCCAGGATTGATTTCCTGTTTGTGTCCCGTGCTTTCACGGTCAGACCCAACCAATGTCAAGCCGGTGTTCTTGTCTGACCACTGCCTCC
>NC_090388.1:59194381-59355511 GCF_036365525.1 Heterodontus francisci | reverse complement strand
TAGAATCCACGAGGAAGGGCATCATCACCCTCATCTACAAGCGGAAGGGAGAGAGGGCGGAAATTAGAAATTGGCAGCCCATCTCACTGCTTCATGGAGACTGCAAGATTCTGTCCAAAGTCATGCCAGTCGGGTCAAGTCTGCTCTGGAGTTGGTGATTCACCCTGACCAGTACTGTACCCGGCAGGAAGATCTCCGATAGTCTCACGCTACTCAGGGATACGATCGTCTATGTATGGGACAGAGGGGTGGACACCTGACTCATCAGCTTGGACTAGGAGCAGGCTTTTAACAGGATGTCACACACATACATGATGGACGTGCTCTCCAAAATGGAACCCCATTCCCCCCATTGGGGAGGGAATCTGCAATTGGATCAAACTGCTCTACACAATCAGCAGCAGTGCAGTCTCAATCAATGGGTGGGTAACAGAAAGGTTCCTGATTAAATCTGGAGTCAGACGGGGCTGTCCTCGCTCGCCGGCCTTGTTTGTTTGCTGTATCAAACTTTTTGCTGAGTCCATTAGGAAAGATGCGGGCAGAAGAGAAGTGACAATCCCAGGCAGCGGATGCACTCAGGTCAAAGCCTCCCTGTAAATGGATGACATCACCGTCTTCTGCTCGGATATGCCGTCTGTTCACAGACTGATAAGCATCTGCAACCGGTTCGAACTGGCCTCAGGAGCCAAAGCAAATCACGGCAAGAGCGAGGCCACGTTCTTTGGGAACTGGGCCGACTGATCCCTTGTCCCATCACCGTCAGGTCAGACCACCTGAAGGTGCTGGGGATATGGTTCGAAGGGCCAGGACGTGAGCCAAAATCTGGAAGGAGCGAGTAGCCATGGTACACCATAAATTGAGCATGTGGGTGCAGCGCTATCTCTCCATTGTGGGTAAGAACCTAGTCATCAGGTGTGAAGCGATCACCTTGTTGCTGTATGTGGCGCAGGTCCGGCCCATAACCCACTCCTGTGCTGTGGCGGTCACCTGAGCCATTTTCCACTTTATCTGGAGATGCAAAATGGACCGGGTCCGGAAGGACACTATGTTCAAACCTCTGGATAAAAGGTGGAAAAAAACTAACCCAAAGTTGCCCTCATCCTGATGTCCACCTTCGTGTGTGGCTGTATCAAGCTATGTGTAGAGCCCCAGTACGCAAACACAAAGTGTCACTACGTGCTGAGGTTCTATCTGTACCCGGTGTTGCGAAGGATGGGTCTGGCCACATTGTTGCAGAACGCTCCATCCAGTTGGACTGTGCCGTACCACCTATCCTTCGTGGAAAAGTTTGTGCGGAGAAACACCTTTGACCACCAATCCATCAGGCAGTGGTTTGCACGGAATGTCCTCAAGGCCCTACGGGAAAAGGAGATGGTGGATCCTGTTGGATGGTTCCCCAAGCAGACTGCCAAAGTCATTTTGTAGAATGCCTCATCACCAGAACTTTCAAACAAGCACCAAGTCATAGCTTGGCTGGTGGTGAGAAGGGCCCTCTCCTCAGATCCTTCCTGCACGCCTGGAATCTCACCACCTCTGCACGCTGCCCTCAAGTTGGCTTTGGTGGGGAAGAGACGATTGCCCACCTCCTTCTGGAATGTGCCTTTACAAAGCAGGTGTGGAAAGAGATGCAGTGGTTTTTGTCGAGGTTCATCCCAAGCAGCTCTGTAGCGACGCACACAGAGATAAACATCAACTGCTGCTGGAGGACCATCAATTCGGTGAAAGATGCTCTTTGGTCTGCCCGAAACATGCTGGTCTTCCAATGCAGAGTTATCCACGACCGTGTGTTGCAAACTGGCACATTCCAAGATCCAGGATTACATGCTGAGGGATGCACTGAAGCTTGGGACAGCCGCCGCAAAAGGCTCAATGGGGAAAGACCACTGTGTAAGGTCCTCCCACCATAGTGAACCGAGGGGCTGGACCCATGGAAAACCCCTCAGGCTGTATCCATCAAATATGGATTTGCTGTAAAATGTACATTGTATGTAAAATGGAATGGAAGGGTTGTGAGGCAACTTACTCCTGTATTGAAAAAAACTGATTTCCTTTGCACTTTCTAGAATGTCAACTTTGTGCTGTTTGAATTGTTTTGTAATGTATTTTCTTACAGATTTTATGAATAAAGTATATTTGAGAAAAAAAGAGACTACATTTCAAAAGTACTTAATTGGCTGTGAGGTGGTGTGCAATATCCTGAGGTCATGAAATGCACTGTATAAATGCAAGTCTTTTCTTTGTCTTTCTTATGACTTGCAGGAGACAGTTGCAATACTTTCTTGCAGTAAGCTTTGGAGAGGTGCCCCTGGATTAATGACTTATCTGGGCACTTGCAGGAACAGTAACAACATGAATTGCTATTGCTAAGGTCAAATTCTATGGCTTCAGCAGAAGAGTAAATTCCAGCTCTATTTTGGAGCTGCTAAGTCCAGTACAATGGTTGATCTCATATTGACTGCAGTGACATGAACTACAGCTACTGGCTCCTTATAAAGGAGTCAAGATTCATTTATGCTTTAGCCACATTAGTAATTTTTGGTTTGATTTTGGTGGGAAGCAGAGCAACACATAGTGATAGGGGATTCTATCGTAAGGGGTACAGATAGGTGTTTCTGTGGCCGCAAAGTTGACTCCAGGATGGTATGTTGCCTCCCTTGTGCTAGGGTCAAGGATGTCATGGAGTGGCTGCAGGACATTCTGAAGGAGGAGGGTGAACAGTCCGAGAGCGTGGTTCACATCGGTACCAATGACAGAGGGAGAAAGAGGGATAAGGTCCTGCACCAAGAATTTAGGGAGCGAGGTAGCAGATTAAAAGCAGGATCTCAAAGGTTGTAATCTCTGGATTATTCCCAGTGCCACGGGCTAGTGAGTATAGGAAGAGGAGGATAGAGCAGATGAATGCTTGGCTGAAGGGATGGTGCAAGAGGGAGGACTTCAGTTTCCTGGATCACTGGGTCCGTTTCTGGCAAAGGTGGGACCTGTACAAGTCAGACTGGTTGCACCTGAACCGGAACGGGACCAACATCCTTGCAGGGAGGTTTGTGAGTGCTGTTGGGGGTGGGTTTAAACTAATTTGGCAGGAGGATGGGATACAGAGTGGAGGTACAGTAGGGGGTAATGCACAGTCAAATATACAAGAGAAACTGAGTCAGTATGGAAGGCAGAGCAAATATAGACCCGTTAAGACAAAAGAGACGAATGCAAGGCTGGATTGTATCTATTTTAACGCAAGGAGTCTTACTAGTAAGGCAGATGAATTGAGGGCATTGATTTACACATGGGAATATGATATTATTGTTATCACAGAGACATGGTTGAGGGAAGGGCAGGACTGGCAGCTTAATATTCCAGGGTATGGACTCTTCAGGCGTGACAGAGGAGGGTGTAAAAGTCGAGGTGGCATTGCACTATTGTTCAAGGAGTTCATTACTGGAGTAAGAAGGGATGATATCTTAGAAGGTTCCTCAAATGAGGCCATATAGGTAGCACATGAAAACAAAAAGGGGGCAATCACTTGGCTGGGAGTGTACTACAGGCCTCCAAACAGTCAGGGAGAGATAGAGGAGCAGATATGTAGGCAAATCTCAGAGAGGTGTAAAAATAATAGGGTAATAATAGTAGGGGATTTCAACTTCCCCAATATTAACTGGGATAGTCTTAGTGCAAAAGGCTTAAAGGGGGCGGAATTCTTAAAGTTCATCCAGGAGAGCTTTTTGAGCCAGCACGTGGAAAGTCGAACAAGAGAAGGGGAGGTACTGGACCTAATCTTAGGGAATGAAGCCGGACAAGTAGTAGAAGTGTCAGTGGGGGAGCATTTCGGAGATAGTGACCATAAGATTAAGGTAGTTATGGAAAAGGGCAAAGAAAGGTACTGAATTGCGGGAAGGCCGATTTCAATATGATAAAACAGGATCTGGCCAAAGTGGACTGGGAACAGCTACTTGTAGAAAAGTCTACATCAGACCAGTGGCAGTCATTCAAAAAGGAAATAGTGAGAGTTCAGGGCCAACATGCTCCCATAAAGGTGAAGGGTAGGACCAATGAGTCCAGGGAACCCTGGATGTCAAGGGATATAGAGGATTGGATCAGGAAAAAAAGGAGGCTCATGGCAGATTCAGAGGGCTGAAAATAGCAGAGGCCCTAGCAGAGTATAGAAAGTGTAGGGAGGTACTTTAAAAAAATTAGGAGAACGAAGAGGGGGCATGAAAAAAAAACTGGCGGGCAAGATAAAGGAAAATCCCAAGGCATTTTATAAGTATATTAAGGGCAAGAGGATAACCAGGTAAAGAGTAGGGCCCGTTAAGGACCAAAGTGGCAATCTGCATGTGGAGCTGCAGAACATAGGTGAGGTTTTAAATGATTACTTTTCATCTGTGTTCACTATGGAGAAAGACGATGTAGGTGTAGAGATCAAGGAGGGGGATTGTGATATATTTGAACAAATTAGTATTGAAAGGGAGGAAGTATTAGCGGTTTTAGCAGGCTTAAAAGTGGATAAATCCCCAGGCCCAGATGAGATGTTTCCCAGGCTGCTATGTGAGGCAAGGGAGGATATTGCAGGGCCTCTGACACAAATTTTCAAATCCTCTCTGGCCACAGGAGAAGTGCTAAGGGACTGGAGGACAGCAAATGTGATACCAATATTCAAGAAGGATAGTAGGGATAAACCAGGTAATTACAGGCCAGTGAGCCTAACATCAGCGGTAGGGAAACTATTGGAAAAAATTCTGAGGGACAGGATTAATCTCCACTTGGAGAGGCAGGGATTAATCAAGGATAGTCAGCATGGCTTTGTCAGGGGGAGATCATGTCCAACAAATTTGATTGAATTTTTCCAGGAGGTGACCAGATGTGTAGATGAGGGTAGAGCAGTTGATGTAGTCTACATGGACTTCAGTAAGGCTTTTGATAAGATCCCACATGAGAGATTGGTCAAGAAGCTAAGAGAGCATGGGATCCAGGGCAATTTGGCAAATTGGATCCAAAATTGGCTTAGTGGCAGGCAGCAGAGTGTGATGGTCGATGGTTGTTTTTGCAATTGGAAGCCTGTGACCACTGGTGTACCACAGGGATCGGTGCTGGGACTCTTGCTGTTTGCAGTGTACATTAATGATTTAGACATGAATATAGGAGGTATGATCAGTAAGTTCGCAGATGACACTAAAATTGGTGGTGTCATAAATAGTGAGGAGGAAAGCCTCAGATTACAGGATGATACAGATGGGCTGGTAAGATGGGCAGAGCAGAGGCAAATGGAATTTAATCCTGAGAAGTGTGAGGTGATGCATTTTGGGAGGACTAACAAGGCAAGGGAATATACAATGGATGGTAGAACCCTCGGAAACATAGAAAATAGGAGCAGGAGTAGGCTCTTCCGAAGCACAGAGGGACCTTGGTGTACATGTCCATAAATCACTGAAGACAGCAGCACAAGTAAATAAGGTGGTTAGGAAGGCATCTGAGATACTTGCCTTTATTAGCTGAGGCATAGAATACAAGAGCGGGGAGGTTATGATGGAGCTGTATAAAACGCTAGTTAGGCCACAGCTGGAGTACTGTGCACAGTTCTGGTCGCCACACTATAGGAAGGATGTGATTGCACTGGAGAGGGTGCAGAGGAGATTCACCAGGATGTTGCCTGGGCTGAAGCATTTCAGCTATGAAGAGAGACTGGATAGGCTAGGGTTGTTTTCCTTAGAGCAGAAAAGGCTGAGGGGGGACCTGATTGAGGTATACAAAATTATGAGGGGCATAGATAGATAGGAGAAAAGTTTTTCCCTTAGCGGAGGTGTCAATAACCAGGGGGCATAGATTTAAGGTAAGGGGCAGGAGGTTTAGAGGGGATTTGAGGGGAAAAAAATTCACCCAGAGAGTGGTTGGAATCTGGAACACACTGCCTGAAGGGGTGGTAGAAGCAAGAACCCTCACAACATTTAAGAAGTATTTAGATGAGCACTTGAAATGCCATCACATACAAGGCTACAGGCCAAGTGCTGGAAAATGGGATTAGAATAGATAGGCTTGATGGCTAGCACAGACACGGTGGGCCGAAGGGCCTGTTTCTGTGCTGTATAACTGTATGACTCTGTGACTCTATGACAACAAAAATACGTAATGAAGAAAATACTGCTACCTCAACAAGGATTGGGCAATGCTGGCAGAAAGAGGAAAGAAATACAAAATTGAGTGCACTTAATAAGCTTACATAATACACAGTTGTCTTTAGAACATGTTGATATTGTGAGATCATTGCTAATTACCTACCCATTTTGAACCTATTGGTGCACTTCTGCTGTATTGCTCTAAATCATCATTTTTTACCATAGAATCATAGAAAGTGTAAGGCACAGAAAGAGGTCACTTGACCCCTCGTGTCTGTGCTGGCCAAAAAATGATCCACCCGTTCTAATCCTACCTTCCTGCATTTGGTCCATTGCCCTACAGATAATGGCACTCGAGGTGCATATCCAGACCCCTTTTCAACGAGTTGAGGGTCTCTGCCTCAACTACCCTTTCAGGCAGTGAGTTCCAGACCCCCACCACCCTCTGGGTGAAAAAGTTTTTCCTCATCTCCCCTCTAATTTTTCTACCAATCACTGTAAATCTATGCCCCCTAGTCACTGATCTCTCTGCTAAGGTGAATAGGCCCTTCACCTCCACTCTATCCAGGTCCCTCAAAATTTTGTACATTTCAATCAGATCTCCCTTCAGCCTTCTCTGATCCAAGGAAAACAACCCCAGCCTGTGCAATCTTTCCTCATAGCTGCATTTTTCCAGTCCTAGTAACACCCTCATAAATCTTCTCTGTACCCTCTCTAGCGCAATTACATCCTTTCTGTAATGAGCTGATTGGAACTGCACACAGTACTCCAGCTGTGGCCTAACCAATGAGTTATACAGTTTCAGCATAATCTCCCTGCTCTTATATTCCATTCCTCGGCTAATAAAGGGAAGGATTCCATATGCCTCCTTAACCATCTTATCAACCTGTCCTGCTACCTTCAGGGATCTGTGGACATTCACTTCAAGGTCCCTCACTTCCTCTACACTTCTCAGTACTTTCCCATTAATCGTGAATTCCTTTGCCTTGCTTGACCCCCCCCAAATACATTACTTCACACTTCTCCACGTTGAAATCCATTTGCCACTTTTCTGCCCATCTGACCAGACTATCAATATCTTCCTGCAGCCTACAGCTATCCTCCTCGCTATCTACCTCACGACCAATCTTTGTGGCGTCTGCAAACTTCTTGATCATGCCCCCTATATTTGCATCCAAATCGTTAATATATACCACAAAAAGCAGGGGACCCAGTACTAAGCCCTGAGGAACGCCACTGGAAACAGCCCTCCAGCCGCAAAAACACCTGTCAACAATTACCCTTTCTTTTTTACTATGTTTAAGCCTTTCAAACTTTTGACGTAAAATTGAGTGGGAGGCGGGAGAAGCCGTTCCCGACCCTGCTGCAATTTTGTGCAGGACGGCGACAGCGAGACACAGCCCACCTGTCCCAGGCCAATCAAGGCCTTAAGTGGCCAATTAACTGCTACTTAAGGGCCTCCTCCCGCCATCGCAGGTATTTTACCCTTGGCAACTGTACGGCAAAAGCCCCAAGAATGCCGCCTGGTAAAACTAGGTGGCCTTCTTGCGGGCTGGGGGATACCCTCCCAATTGGACACCCTGTGCCCTACAGAGGGCCGCCCCCGAAACTCCAACGGCTTCCAATGTACAACACTCCACCCCCAGCCCCCAACCGACACCCTCTTGCCGGGGCCCAGCTGATTGTAGAGCCTCGCCGGGGCCGTCCTTCTTCTTGCCTCCGATGGTTGGGTGTAATCCCAGCAGTGGCCACCGCTCCCAGTGGTGCCACAGGGAGTAAGAGCTGTCAGCCCGCTGATTAGCTGGCAGCTCCAATAGACAGGACATCCTGCCTCTGCTTCTTACACTTGCTTTTCAGCTCTGAGAGATGGAAAACTAGCAGGTTAGAACATAGAACATTACAGCGCAGTACAGGCCCTTCAGCCCTCGATGTTGCGCCGACCTGTGAAACCATCTGACCTACACTATTCCATTTTCATCCATATGTCTACCCAATGTCCACTTAAATGCCCTTAAAGTTGGCGAGTCCACTACTGTTGCAGGCAGGGCGTTCCACGCCCCTACTACTCTCTGTGTAAATAAACTACCTCTGACATCTGTCCTATATCTATCACCCCTCAACTTAAAGCTATGGGCCCTCGTGTTTGCCATCACCATCCGAGGAAAAAGGCTCTCACTATCCACCCTGTCCAACCCTCTGATTATCTTATATGTCTCTATTAAGTCACCTCTTCTCCTCCTTCTCTCTAACGAAAACAACCTCAAGTCCCTCAGCCTTTCCTCGTAAGACCTTCCCTCCATACCAGGCAACATCCTAGTAAATATCCTCTGCACCTTTTCCAAAGCTTCCACATCCTTCCTATAATGCGGTGACCAGAACTGCACGCAATACTCCAGGTGCGGCCGCACCAGAGTTTTGTACAGCTGCAGCATGACCTCGCGGCTCCGAAACTCGACCCCCCTACTAATAAAAGCTAACACACCATATGCCTTCTTAACCGCCCTATTAACCTGGTTAGCAACCTTCAGGGATTTATGCACCTGGACACCAAGATCTCTCTGTTCATCTACACTACCAAGAATCTTCCCATTAGCCCAGCACTCTGCATTCCTGTTACTCCTTCCAAAGTGAATCACCTCACACTTTTCCACATTAAACTCCATTTGCCATCTCTCAGCCCAGCTCTGCAGCCTATCTATGTCCCTCTGTACCCTACAACATCCTTCGGCACTATCCACAACTCCACCGACCTTAGTGTCATCTGCAAATTTACTAACCCACCCTTCTACACCCTCTTCCAGGTCATTTATAAAAATGACAAACAGCAGTGGCCCCAAAACAGATCCTTGCGGTACACCACTAGTAACTAAACTCCAGGATGAACATTTGCCATCAACCACCACCCTCTGTCTTCTTTCAGCTAGCCAATTTCTGATCCAAAGCTCTAAATCACCTTCAACCCCATACTTCCGTATTTTCTGCAATAGCCTACCGTGGGGAACCTTATCAAACGCCTTACTGAAATCCATATACACCACATCCACTGCTTTACCCTCATCCACCTGTTTGGTCACCTTCTCGAAAAACTCAATAAGGTTTGTGAGGCACGACCTACCCGTCACAAAACCGTGCTGACTATCTCTAATGAACTTATTCTTTTCAAGATGATTATAAATCCTGTCTCTTATAACCTTTTCCAACATTTTACCCACAACCGAAGTAAGACTCACAGGTCTATAATTACCAGGGCTGTCTCTACTCCCCTTCTTGAACAAGGGGACAACATTTGCGATCCTCCAGTCTTCCGGCACTATTCCTGTCGACAATGACGACATAAAGATCAAGGACAAAGGCTCTGCAATCTCCTCCCTAGCTTCCCAGAGAATCCTAGGATAAATCCCATCTGGCCCAGGGGACTTATCTATTTTCACACTTTCCAAAATTGCTAACACCTCCTCCTGGTGAACCTCAATCCCATCTAGCCTCGTAGCCTGAATCTCAGTATTCTCAACAACATTTTCTTTCTCTACTGTAAATACTGACGCAAAATATTCATTTAACACTTCCCCCATCTCCTCTGATTCCACACACAACTTCCCACTACTATCCTTGATTGGCCCTAATCGAACTCTAGTCATTCTTTTATTCCTGATATACCTATAGAAAGCCTTAGGGTTTTCCCTGATCCGATCCACCAATGAGTTCTCGTGTCCTCTCCTTGCTCTTCTTAGCTCTCCCTTTAGCTCCTTCCTGGCTAGCTTGTAGCTCTCAAGCGCCCTAACTGAGCCTTCACGTCTCATCCTAACATAAGCCTTCTTCTTCCTCTTGACAAGCGCTTCAACTTCTTTAGTAAACCACGGCTCCCTCACAGGTACATACTTATCAAGGACACGCAGTAGCTGCTCCTTGAATAAGCTCCACATTTCGATTGTTCCCATCCCCTGCAGTTTCCTTCCCCATCCTACGCATCCTAAATCTTGCCTAATCGCATCATAATTTCCTTTCCCCCAGTTATAATTCTTGCCCTGCGGTATATACCTGTCCCTGCCCATCGCTAAGGTAAACCTAACCGAATTGTGATCACTATCACCAAAGTGCTCACCTACATCTAAATCTAACACCTGGCCGGGTTCATTTCCCAGTACCAAATCCAATGTGGCATCGCCCCTGGTTGGCCTGTCTACATACTGTGTCAGAAAACCCTCCTGCACACACTGGACAAAAACTGACCCATCTAAAGTACTCGAACTATAGTATTTCCAGTCGATATTTGGAAAGTTAAAGTCCCCCATAACAACTACCCTGTTACTCTCGCCCCTGTCGAGAATCATCTTCGCTATCCTTTCCTCTACATCTCTGGAACTATTCGGAGGTCTATAAAAGACTCCCAACAGGGTAACCTCACCTCTCCTGTTTCTAACCTCGGCCGATACTACCTCAGTAGACGAGTCCTCAAACGTCCTTTCTGTCGCTGTAATACTCTCCTTGATTAACAATGCCACACCCCCCCCTCTTTTACCATCTTCTCTGTTCTTACTGAAACATCTAAATCCCGGAATCTGCAACATCCATTCCTGCCCCTGCTCTACCCATGTCTCCGAAATGGCCACAACATCGAGATCCCAGGTACCAACCCATGCTGCAAGCTCACCTGCCTTATTCCGGATGCTCCTGGCGTTGAAATAGACACACGTTAACCCAGGTTCTTGCTTGCCAGTGCCCTCTTGCGTCCTTGTAACCATATCCCTGACCTCACTACTCTCAACATCCTGTACACTGGCACTACAATTTAGGTTCCCATTCCCCTGCTGAATTAGTTTAAACCCCCCCGAAGAGCACTAGCAAACCTCCCCCCCAGGATATTGGTACCCCTCTGGTTCAGGTGAAGACCATCCTGTTTGTAGAGGTCCCACCTACCCCAGAAAGAGCCCCAATTATCCAGGAAACCAAAACCCTCCCTCCTGCACCATCCCTGCAGCCACGTGTTCAACTCCTCTCTCTCCCTATTCCTCGCTTCGCTATCACGTGGCACGGGCAACAACCCAGAGATAACAACTCTGTTTGTTCTCGCTCTAAGCTTCCACCCTAGCTCCCTGAATTTCTGTCTTAAATCCCCATCTCTCTTCCTACCTATGTCGTTGGTGCCTATGTGGACCACGAGTTGGGGCTGCTCCCCCTCCCCATTAAGGATCCCAAAAACACGATCCGAGACATCACGAACCCTGGCACCTGGGAGGCAACATACCAACTGTGAGTCTCTCTCGTTCCCACAGAACCTCCTATCTGTTCCCCTAACTATGGAGTCCCCAATGACTAATGTTCTGCTCCTCTTCCCCCTTCCCTTCTGAGCAACAGGGACAGAATCTGTGCCAGATACCTGTACCCCATTGCTTACCCCTGGTAAGTCGTCCCCCGCAACAGTATCCAAAACGGTATACCTGTTGTTGAGGGAAACGGCCACAGGGGATCCCTGCACTGCCTGCTGGTTCCCTCTCCTTCCCCTGACGGTAACCCATCTACCTACTTCTTTTACCTGAGGTGTGACTACCTCCCCATAACTCCTCTCAATAACCTCCTCCGCCTCCCGAATGATCCGAAGTTCATCCAGCTCCAGCTCCAGTTCCCTAATGCGGTTCTCGAGGAGCTGGAGTTGGGTGCACTTCCCACAGATGCAGTCAGCAGGGACACTCTTGGCGACCCTTACCTCCCACATTCTGCAGGAGGAACATACAACACTAATTCAACTTCAATCCCATACTTCTGTATTTTCTGCAATAGCCTACCATGGGGAACTCTATCAAACGCCTTACTGAAATCCATATAGACCACATCCACGGCTTTACCCTCATCCACCTGTTTGGTCACCTTGTCAAAAAACTCAATAAGGTTTGTGAGGCACGACCTACCCTTCACAAAACCGTGCTGACTATCTCTAATGAACTTATTCTTTTCAAGATGATTATAAATCTTATAACCTTTTCCAACATTTTACCCACAACCAAAGTAAGGCTCACAGGTCTATAATTACCAGGGCTGTCTCTACTCCCCTTCTTGAACAAGGGGACAACATTTGCTATCCTCCAGTCTTCCGGCACTATTCCTGTCGACAATGACGACATAAAAATCAAGGACAAAGGCTCTGCAATCTCCTCCCTGGCTTCCCAGAGAATCCTAGGATAAATCCCATCTGGCCCAGGGGACTTATCTATTTTCACACTTTCCAAAATTGCTAACACCTCCTCCTTGTGAACCTCAACCCCATCTAGCCTAGTAGTCTGTACCTCAGTATTCTCCTCGACAACATTTTCTTTCTCCACTGTAAATACTGACAAAAAATATTCATTTAACACTTCCCCTATCTCCTCCGATTCCACACACAACTTCCCACTACTATCCTTGATTGGCCCCAACCTATCTCTAGTCATTCTTTTATTCCTGATATACCTATAGAAAGCCTTAGGGTTTTCTTTGATCCTATCTGCCAATGACTTCTCGTGTCCTCTCCTTGCTCTTCTTATCTCTCCCTTTAGATCCTTCCTGGCTAGCTTGTAACTCTCAAGCATCCTAACTGAGCCTTCACGTCTCATCCTAACATAAGCCTTCTTCTTCCTCTTGACAAGCTCTTCAACTTCTTTAGTAAACTACAGCTCCCTCGCTCGACAACTTCCTCCCTGCCTGACAGGTACATACTTATCAAGGACACGCAGTAGCTGCTCCTTGAATAAGCTCCACATTTCGATTGTGCCCATCCCCTGCAGTTTCCTTCCCCATCCTAAATCTTGCCTAATCGCATCATAATTTCCTTTCCCCCAGCTATAATTCTTGCCCTGCTGTATATGCCTGTCCCTGCCCATCGCTAAGGTAAACCTAACCGAATTGTGATCACTATCACCAAAGTGCTCACCAACTTCTAAATCTAACACCTGGCCGGGTTCATTACCCAGTACCAAATCCAATGTGGCATCGCCCCTGGTTGGCCTGTCTACATACTGTGTCAGAAAACCCTCCTGCACACACTGGACAAAAACTGACCCACCTAAAGTACTCGAACTATAGTATTTCCAGTCAATATTTGGAAAGTTAAAGTCCCCCATAACCACTACCTTGTTACTCTCGCCCCTGTCAAGAATCATCTTTGCTATCCTTTCCTCTACATCTCTGGAACTATTTGGAGGTCGATAGAAAACTCCCAACAGGGTGACCTCTCCTCTCCTGTTTCTAACCTCGGCCCAGACTACCTCAGTAGACGAGTCCTCAAACGTCCTTTCTGCCGCTGTAATACTTTCCTTGATTAACAATGCCACACCCCCCCCTCTTTTACCATCTTCTCTGTTCTTAGTGAAACATCTAAATCCCGGAACCCGCAACATCCATTCCTGTCCCTGCTCTACCCATGTCTCTGAAATGACCACAACATCGAGATCCCAGGTACCAACCCATGCTGCAAGCTCACCCACCTTATTCCGGATACTCCTGCCGTTGAAGTAGACACATTTTAAACCAAGCTCTTGCTTGCCAGTGCCCTCTTGTGTCCATATAACCTTATCCCTGACCTCACTACTCTCAACATCCTGCACACTGGAACTACAATTTAGGTTCCCATTCCCCTGCTGAATTAGCTTAAACCCCCCCGAAGAGCACTAGCAAATCTCCCCCCCAGGATATTGGTACCCCTCTGGTTCAGGTGAAGACCATCCTGTTTGTAGAGGTCCCACCTACCCCAGAAAAAGCCCCAATTATCCAGGAAACCAAAACCCTCCCTCCTACACCATCCCTGCAGCCACGTGTTCAACTCCTCTCTCTCCCTATTCCTCACTTTGCTAGCACGTGGCGCGGGCAACAACCCAGAGATAACAACTCTGTTTGTTCTCGCTCTAAGCTTCCACCCTAGCTCCCTGAATTTCTGCCTTAAATCCCCATCTGTCTTCCTACCTATGTCGTTGGTGCCTATGTGGACCACGACTTGGGGCTGCTCCCCCTCCCCCTTGAGGATCCCAAAAACACGATCCGAGACATCACGTACCCTGGCACCTGGGAGGCAACACACCAACCGTGAGTCTCTCTCGTTCCCACAAAACCTCCTATCTGTTCCCCTAACTATGGAGTCCCCAATGACTAACGCTCTGCTCCTCTTACCCCTTCCCTTCTGAGCAACAGGGACAGACTCTGCGCCAGAGACCTGTATCCCATTGCCTACCCCTGGTAAGTCGCCTCCCCCAACAGTATCCAAAACGGTATACCTGTTGTTGAGGGAAACGGCCACAGGGGATCCCTGCACTGCCTGCTGGTTCCCTCTCCTTCCCCTGACGGTAACCCATCTACCTTCTTCTTTTACCTGTGGTGTGACTGCCTCCCGATAACTCCTCTCAACAATCCCCTCCGCCTCCCGAATGATCCGAAGTTCCTCCAGTTCCAGCTCCAGTTCCCTAACGCGGTCCTCGAGGATCTCGAGGTTGTTTTCCAAACTGCTGGAACAGACCAAGTTGGGGTGGTTTGTTCTTCTTGGCAAGTTTTCTCCAACTGTCTTTTCAAACCATTGTCCATGTCCCAACTCACTGTCCAAAGCAAAACCATAAATAATGTCACAAGGACAAGTCTCTTGACCCCTATAAATCTTGACCTATGACTTCTCTGTAAACATCTTTCCCAAGTCAAAAACAACACCTGCTGGGTAATTATTTGAAAACAGGTGCCTTCCAGTAACTGTTTGTTTTCAAAGTCAGACCTCTGTGACCCTGATAAAACCCATCCATGTAGTCTTTTCAGTTTTCCCAACATAAACCAATGTCCAGCTCTAAAATACATAAGCCCTAAATAAAAAATACTTAAAAATATAGAAGCACTCGTAACACCTCCACCCTTGGAAAAATGAAACACAATTTTTATTACAAAGTGTGGAAAAAAATGATGAAAAAATTTTTTAAACGCATTTTCACGCTCATACTCATTCACTCCTTACCTGTAGCTAATACAGTTCTGCTATGTACCATCTTTACATTCAGATAATTCAAATCAAAGTTAGATTCCAGATAAAGCATCTGCGATAACATTTTTGCCCGCAATCTGGATTATCTTTAAGTGATAAGGTTGCAACTGTAAAATCTATCGGAATAGTCTGGCATTCTGGTTTTTGAATTTTTCCACAAAGGCTTGGGGCTTATAATCAGTATATACCAGTGTCTCTCTGTCGTCATGGCGGACATAGACTTCAAAATGCTTAACTGCCAATAATAAACCTAGGGTTCCTTTTTCCACTGTTGAATATCTTTTTTTGGTGTCAATTTATCTTTTTGGAAAATATTCCACTGGCCTTTTCTATGCCCAATTCATCGTCTTGTGCAGGACTGCACCGACCCCCAGGTCACCAGCATCATTTGCTACCTTGAAGGACTTAGTGAAATTTGGAGCAGCCAACACTAGTTCATTAATCAAAATGGCTTTCAGCCTCTCAAAAGATGCTTGGCACTCCCCTGACCACACTACCTTTTTTTTCTTTTTCTGTAGCAAATCTGTCAGTGGAGCAGTGATAGTACTGAAATTTGGTTAAAAACTTTTGGTAGAAACCACACATCCCCTAAAACCTCATGATTTCTCGCTTAGTCTTAGGGGTAGGGAATTCCACCAATGCTTGTACTTTCACTGTTCTTGGCAACATTTGTCCTTACCCTCACTTTCCTACTGTATGCCCAAGGTAGGTCACTCTTGTTTTCACAAATTCACTTTCGGCAATGTTTATTACTAAATCAGCCGATTGTAATTTTTTAAACAGAGCTTCGACTTGTTTCAAGTGGTCCTTCCAAGTGTCACTATATACCAGCACATCAAGGTAAATCACAGTTAGGAACATTGGCTACCATTTGGTTCATTAGTCTCTGAAAGGTTGCTAGGGAATTATTTAGCCTGAATGGCATCAATCGGCATTGGAAAAGAATGTATTGTGTGACAAAGGCCGATATTTCTTTAGCTCGGGGTGTACTAACAGAATTGATAAAGGGGAAACGGTGGACGTGGTATACTTGGATTTTCAGAAGGTTTTTGATAAAGTCCCTCACAGGAGGTTGATTAGTAAAATTAAAGCACATGGGATAGGAGGTAATATACTGATGAAGAGGGCAAGTAAAGGGTTAAGATTAGCTAGCTTCACAATTAACCGGGCTGGAGTTGCACAAACACAGATGCAGCTGCCAGCACATAAAGGGGAAGATGTGTGCAGGGTGAAGATTTCTGATAAACCACAAGGTGCTCTGTTCATGGTCACAGGAACAAAGGCGATACGTATTTTTAATACAGAACGTAATAAGTGTTAGTTACTCGAGGATAACATGGTCTGCTGACATGTACTTTTGAGCTTCGGTTTAAGGCTGTGTAACACTGCGGAGGTGTTTTCATTGTAATAGGATAATACAATCACTGTGTACGAGTGAGCTTTGATTAAACAATATTAATTTCATCTCATGAATGAGCTTTGATTAAATAAGGTCAATTTCATGTCAACCCGTGATTGGTATGTGCTAATAATTGGATCTATCTGAACTGTATAATAATGATGGAATGTAATTGATCAGGGAGCCATACGGGATCACTGGATATGTACGACTCCCTTGCATATGCTTGAATAAACCAGTGGAAAAAGACTCGAGTCTCGTCTGGTGACTGCGGATGCGGAGGGTGAGTGAACTCCCACGACAATTAGCGTAGTTGGCAGGATTTGCACAACTCTCTGAGGACAGAACAATGTTTTGGTGAGTATTGTTTCTATTTGAAAAATACTCCAAGACAGAGTTTGCGTCGGACTAGAAGGGAGGGTGCATTAGAGGCAGATCCAAATAGGACCAGGGAGACTTAAGTTAGGGTGGGGGGGGGACAAAGGGTCCCGAATGCAGGTAAGGAAAGGGAACAGGGTTCCCTGTAAATGACTGCAGCCGAAAGAACTAAACTCGAGTTCGTTGAAGAATGGGGAGGGGAAAGGACGATGTCCCTTCACCTGGCTCGCAAATACAGGAAATTGATGGATAAAATGAAAACACAAGGATGGCAACAGAGTGACCCACCTCAATGTTCTAAGTCGTGGTGGGAATCTCAGACAAATGACAAAAATGATAAAGCCACAGTAATAATCTTGAGTCGATATCTACAACAAACTTCTTCTTTCTTCTTTGGCCTCCTTGTCTCGGGAGACAATGGGTAAGCGCCTGGAGGTGGTCATTGGTTTGTGGAGCAGCACCTGGAGTGGCTATAAAGGCCAATACTAGAGTGACAGACTCTTCCACAGGTGCTGCAGAAACAATTGGTTTTCAGGGCTGTTACACAGTTGGCTCTTCCCTTGCACTTCTGTCTTTTTTCCTGCCAACTGCTAAGTCTCTTCGACTCACCCCACTTTAGCCCCGCCTTTATGGCTGCCCGCCAGCTCTGGCGATCGCTGGCAACTGACTCCCACGACTTGCGATCAATGTTACAGGACTTCATGTCGCGTTTGCAGACGTCTTTAAAGCAGAGACATGGACGGCCGGTAGGTCTGATACCAGTGGCGAGCTCGCTGTACAATGTGTCCTTGGGGATCCTGCCATCTTCCATGCGGCTCACATGGCCAAGCCATCTCAAGCGCCGCTGACCCAGTAGTGTGTATAAGCTGGGGATGTTGGCCGCCTCGAGGACTACTGTGTTGGAGATGCGGTCCTGCCATCTGATGCCAAGTATTCTCCAGAGGCAGCGAAGATGGAATGAATTGAGACGTCGCTCTTGGCTGACATACGTTGTCCAGGCCTTGCTGCCATCGAGCAAGGTACTGAGGACACAGGCTTGATACACTCAGACTTTTGTGTTCCGTGTCAGTGCGCCATTTTCCCACACTCTCTTGGCCAGTCTGGACATAGCAGTGGAAGCCTTTCCCATGCGCTTGTTGATTTCTACATCGAGAGACGGGTTACTGGTGATAGTTGAGCCTAGGTAGGTGAACTATTGAACCACTTCCAGAGTGTGGTCGCCGATATTGATGGATGGAGCATTTCTGACGTCCTGTCCCATGATGTTCGTTTTCTTGAGGCTGATGGTTAGGCCAAATTCGTTGCAGGCAGCCGCAAACCTGTCGATGAGACTCTGCAGACACTCTTCAGTGTGAGATGTTAATGCAGCATCGTCAGCAAAGAGGAGTTCCCTGATGAGAACTCATACAAAAGTATATAAAAAGGACCTCTGGTACCAGTCGCGTCGGTGGTTTGCTTCCACTCCAGAAATAATGACTGGGACTTGGATGATGAGGCAGCAAAATACAATGATCAATGGGAGGGTTGGGATAGACAGGTTAAACCACCCCCCCTATAATGGGCCGACGGCACCTCCAGTCCTGGCTGGAATGGCCCCAATTCAAAAACAGTAAAGAAACTAAATGCTACAGGGGCACGGCAAAGGGACACTGTGGTTGTACCATTTACAACCATGGAAAGACAGATGTTACTGAGGGAATTACCCACCCCTAAGAAAAATAGTGGAAATACAGATTTCTGGTTAAAATTGGAGGAGTTGAAGGAAGCACACATGCTGACCCCGTGAGATTGCCATGCTTTAGTGAAGGCTTTAATGAATTTGGCCTAACCATCAGCCTCAAGAAAACGAACATCATGGGGCAGGATGTCAGAAATGCTCCATCCATCAATATTGGCGACCACGCTCTGGAAGTGGTTCAAGAGTTCACCTACCTAGGCTCAACTATCACCAGTAACCTGTCTCTAGATGCAGAAATCAACAAGCGCATGGGTAAGGCTTCCACTGCTATGTTCAGACTGGCCAAGAGAGTGTGGGAAAATGGCGCACTGACACGGAACACAAAAGTCCGAGTGTATCAGGCCTGTGTCCTCAGTACCTTGCTCTACGGCAGCGAGGCCTGGACAACGTATGCCAGCCAAGAGCGACGTCTCAATTCATTCCATCTTCGCTGCCTTCGGAGAATACTTGGCATCAGGTGGCAGGACTATATCTCCAACACAGAAGTCCTTAAAGCGGCCAACATCCCCAGCTTATACACACTACTGAGTCAGCGGCGCTTGAGATGGCTTGGCCATGTGAGCCGCATGGAAGATGGCAGGATCCCCAAAGACACATTGTACAGCGAGCTCGCCACTGGTATCAGACCCACCGGCCGTCCATGTCTCCGTTATAACGACGTCTGCAAACGCGACATGAAATCGTGTGACATTGATCACAAGTCGTGGGAGTCAGTTGCCAGCATTCGCCAGAGCTGGCGGGCAGCCATAAAGACAGGGCTAAATTGTGGCGAGTCGAAGAGACTTAGTAGTTGGCAGGAAAAAAGACAGAGGCGCAAGGGGAGAGCCAACTGTGCAACAGCCCCAACAAACAAATTTCTCTGCAGCACCTGTGGAAGAGCCTGTCACTCCAGAATTGGCCTTTATAGCCACTCCAGGCTACTCACAAACCACTGACCACCTCCAGGCGCGTATCCATTGTCTCTCGAGATAAGGAGGCCCAAAAGAAGTGAAGGCTAAAAGAGATAGGGGGGACTTGGGACAAGATAGCAGAACGAGTTAAGAATGGGATGTATTTAACCGAAATGAGACAGACAGATGAACAAAAAAATACAGACTCTCAGGAAGTAACAGCAGCCCTAGGAGAAGTATGACCCAATTGGGGATTAGTTATGTGTATACGACAAAAGAAAGGAGAATCCCTCTCGAAGTGTGGAGAAAGAAAGTGGGCAGCGTATAAAGACCACAGGGGGGTTGATCACGTCTTCCTTATGATGATAAAGGAAAGGTTAAGCGAGGACCAAAGGGTCCTTGCAAAGGGCTTGGTGTCGGCCTGGGAGTACAATGATATTATGGTCTGGGCAGAGGAATTGGAAAACCAAAAAGCGACAGGGAAAGGAAAAGTAGCAGCAATGACAGTCACGGCGGTCGCTGAATCAGTCTGTTACAGATGTAAAGAAATCGGCCATTTCGCCCGGGAGTGTCCAAAGGGTACAAACCCAGGAAAATTGAGATGTGATAATTGTAAAAAAACTGGACACCTTAAAAAGGATTGTTGGGCAAAGGGAGGAGGCAGAGCAGGTAGTGGCACAAGGCAGGGAGAAACAGGTAGAGCGGGGACTGACAAACATATCACTAAACAGAAAATTGATATATCCCCTACAGGAGGGGTACTACTGCAATACGTGGATGGCCTCCTTTTGGCGTCCACGAGCACCCGAAACCACACGTTTGAACTCTTACAATTGTTCGAAACCATTAAGACAGCCGGACTAAAAATGAACCTCGCCAAAGCCCAGATTGGGCAAGAATCAGTGATATACCTGTGATATATGATGTCCCAGGGAGAGAAAACACTCCCACCAGAAAGGAAACAGGCTATCCTAACTTTGCCTCGCCTGACAACTGTACGAGAAGAAAAACAAACATTGGGCTTATTTAATTACTGTAGGAACTCTGTAGACAACTACACCCCCACAGTCCGACTGATTCAGGAATTAACGAAATGGGGGCGTCCATCCGCTGAATCGCTCGATGCGTCTGAGTGGACCGTGGAATGTGAAGAGGTATTCACATGGATCAAACAGGCACTGGCTACGGCACCAGCGTTGGGGCTCCTTGACCTCAAGTCATCCCATTCACGTCTACTGCAACAATGAAGGGTATTACACTGTCGTAGTGCCACAACGTCATGGAGATCATAGAAGACCGGTGGTCTATTACTTTAACAAACATGCGCTGGTAGCGGTTGCACCAAGCCTTAGATTGCGCGACCTGGGCGGCGAATGTTAGTGAGCCTCTAACAATGTTGGGCGAGGTAGTGTTGCTGACTCCCCATACCGTTCAGATGTTAAACACAGGGCAACGGAGTCAGTATCAGACGCGAGGCGAGCACAGTGGGAAAGCCTCCGACTCCCAAAGAACGGCCGAATTACGACAGTTACGGATGACGGAAATAACCCCGTGGACTTTATGAATATCGAAGGAATGGAACATGTATGTGACACAAAGGGAGAAGAGGAAAAAGTAGACAAGAGTTAGGGAAGAGCCCCTACCAGAGGCTGACATGACCCTTTACATGGACGGGTCCCAATGGATAATGAACAGGAATCCACAGACTGGGTGGGCAGTGGTGGAACAAGGAGGAAATGTAGTAGCACAAGGACGATCAGCACAGGTGGCGGAACTTACAGCCCTGATAGAGGCCATCAGGCTAGCAAAAGGGAAACGAGTAAACATATGGACGGCGCAGTGGTCCTCACAGCTCCACCAACCCGGGTTCAATTCTGGGTACTGCCTGTGTGGAGTTTGCAAGTTCTCCCTGTGTCTGCGTGGGTTTCCTCCGGGTGCTCCGGTTTCCTCCCACAGCCAAAAGACTTGCAGGTTGATAGGTAAATTGGCCATTATAAATGGCCCCTAGTATAGGTAGGTGGTAGGGAAATATAGGGACAGGTGAGGATGTGGTAGGAATATGGGATTAGTGTAGGATTAGTATAAATGGGTGGTTAATTGTCGGCACAGACTCGGTGGGCCGAAGGGCCTGTTTCAGTGCTGTATCTCTAAATCTAAAAAAATCTAAATATACACAGACAGCCGATACGTGTTTGGGGTGGTCCACGACTGTGTTGGAACATGGAGCAGGAGAGGGTTTATTACATCCAGTGAGAATATCATTCAGCATGAAAAATTCGTGAGAAAATTATTAAATGTGACCCAAGGGCCTCAGGAGGTTGCAGTAAATAAAATAAAAGCCCACCGAAGAATAGAGACACTAGAAAAATTAGTGAACAGGCAGGTGGATGAGGCTGCAAAAAATATGACTAGTGGAGGAGAGATAGAACCAGTGGCAGTGGTAACTGACCCACGGGGAGGGATTCCCAAAATCAATATCAAAGACCTCCAGGAGGCAGCGAGTGAAGAATGGATATAGTGGGATGAGTGGGGGGCTAGGAAAGAATAGGACAAAGTCTAGAGGAAGGACAGTAGGGTTATAGCTCCCCAGAGTATACAAAAGACCCTGTTAGAAGTCTATCATGGTAGCCAACATAGTGGACGGAATAGTATGATAGATTTGATGAATAGATGTTGGTGGTGGAAAGGAATGGGAAGGGAGGTCGCCAACAGTGCATAATTTGTGCCCAACACAACTCCGGCAAGGCTGTAAAAATTAGGCTCCAACACCAACCACAGCCCGTGGGAGTAGATTCAAATTGACTTGACGGGTCCCCTCCTGACGCCGAAGGGAAAGTGATACTGCTTGGCAATCATTGACCAATTCACCCAGTGGGTGGAGGCATTTCCCACCAGAGACTGTTCTGCCATGACTGTAGCCAGGATCTTAGCAGAGCATGAAATACCCAGGTGGGGGGTACCCACCCAAATGGATTCTGATCAAGGCACCCATTTTATGGGAAAGATAGTAAAGGAGATGTGCAGATTTATGGGAATCAAGCAGAAGTTTCACATCCCTTACCATCCCCAAAGTTCAGGAATGGTGGAAAGCATGAATAAAACCTTAAAGACCTCCCTGGTGAAAGCAATCCAGGAAACCGGCAATGGCTGGTCACAGGTTCTGCCCAGCATCCTGATGCATCTCAGGGCGACCCCGAATAGGACTACTGGGTTCACCCTATTCAAGCTAATGACTGGTAGAGCCATGCAATTGCCCAAAGGGGTCATAGCAGGTGGAGGGGATGTGGGACCTAAGAGAAAGGTGCGGGAATTTGTAAGAGAAATGAGCAAACAATTGCACGAGTTAATGCGAGAGGTCAGAGATAGGCAGGCAGTAATAGATATGGAAGCAGACAAATCCAACGAACAGCAGAAATCCCACAGGTGGGGACCAAGTCAACCCTGAGCGAGTTGGGTTCGCCCCAAGGTGGCATGGACCATATCAGGTAATTATGACAGGTGATATGTGCACTCTTATAGATATGTAAGGCGGAAGCAAATGTAAGCACCAGACACTGTTAAAGATGCATGAGAATTCATAACCGGCCACCTGAACAACGGGAGCCGATATTGATATTTCCGCAGGGTTCTGACATCAGTACTTGGAGGAGTACTAGCGGAGGCATGGAAGGTCCCAATGGTCACAGTGAACTGCAGCACCTGTCTCCATCCAGTATGTTCAACTGCCAAAAGGAGGAACGGGAGAATGGATCAGAAAGCCAAACATCTGGATATTCGACCAGGTGACGTCCACCAGCCACCAAACAGTGACATTTTCAAGATCATCAGGTATCGGGCAGAAAACGATTAAAGTGGTTCTACAGAAGCCAGGTACACCCTTGAGGCTTGTGAATCCTGGATGCAGATGGACCGAGGAGTTAGGGCATCATAGCAGTCCAGCTGGGTGGTGGTACCGTTACAACAGGACTTTAACTGAGAGTTTAAATATTGAAACAGACACAAAGGGGAATATGGATATTAAAGGTATACATGACGAAAACATGGGCTTGGGAGACTGGTGGCATATGTGTGATGGTACTAAAAACTGCCTCATGAAAGATTGCCTAAATGTCATGGCGGGCTGGACAGACCTACCCCCATTCGTGTGGGAGCCAATTCTGGATGGCCAGTACTATCAAGAATAATGTAAGCATGTGATAGGCCAACACGGTTGTACAGATGTTGTAACTTAAGCACTTGTGGATATCAGAAACCCATCCAATGCCTCAAGATAGTAATGCCACCACCAGATGGTATAGTTAGGATAGGGAAAGTAAAACCATTACTGCATGATGTGACCACGGTCACCCTTCAAGTGACGTATAACATCTCAGGCTTACTTCCGCTGTTGCATGATCACCCGAGCTCAACACAGTGGGCTAGGCAACAGGTGACAAAGATGGTCCAAGACTAAGTTTCGGATCGCACCAGGACTGAGGACAAACTCGCGGACATTGCATAGAACGAAAAGAAGCCTACTGGGGGACATAGGAGGATTGTTTGGTATCACCAATTCCACACTTAACTCTTATAACATAAACCAAATAAACAGTTACACCTCCTGGGTGGTCACTGAAGCGGCTCACGGGTTGTGTTTTGCGGCCACAGGGGTGGAGTATGCCCTGACAGCCATAGAGGTACAAGGCGAGGGCCTGTTAGAGATACTTAGGGAAACAACAAAAGGAATTATAAACGCCACCAAGTCTCAGACCAAAGGGCGGGGGTGCAATATGCTGGCCTGGGACCTCAGACAGTATAAGAACCGATATTGAGGACATCCGGTTCGGAACCATTCCCGAACACATGTTTGAGTCGGTTCGCTGACTGAACCTCATAAACCTGCACCCTAAGAGACAGGAACTGGCAGTAACACAACCCCAAGATGGGGGAGATGAAGGGATCAAATTCCTGATGACCATCCCGCAATAGCATCATCCAAATGGAACCTTCCAACAGTTATCAATTTGAATCCTTGGGAGTATATAAGGGGTGGGTGCACCATGCGGAATCACATGGATACCTCTCCTATCCTAATGACTTGCTCTTGTTAAGTGCCAGGGACTGTTGTGCCGAATCAAAACATTACATAGCCTGTTCCTGTCGCACACTGGAACCACTGACAAATAACAGCAGGATCACACACTCGGTTCTGCCAGTAGGGGACGCCTTTAAAGCTGTTCAGGTGTCCCCAACCCAATGGTGCCTTATTGCCAGCGAAGTTGAGTTTGTCTATGGCGATTTGGTGTGCACAACCAACATCAGCTTTTGTCTGCAAGTAACCAACTCGCTTACAGTAGGAGATCTTCACCTCCCAGTCCAGACAACTGGATACATGTTCAGTGCCTGGTGGGACGATACAGCTTTCAATGACCAGATTCCAGGCGGAATAGCATGCCTAGCTATGCAGAGGGCCACACAGATAGCACAGGAAAATGTAGAAACCTCCAGGGAACAGATTACCAATGGACGCATACAAGTGGTCTAAGCCACAAACTCTGCTAAGCGACTGATCAGTTCTGCTACTCAGTCAGCTACAGCAGGGAGACTGGTTACTTGGTGGGAGATAGTAAAAGGTAGTGACAACAGCGGCATCGGGTACATTACTGCTAATGATCTGTCTCTGCTGCTATCAAAGACAGGTCTTGAAATCGGGCATTGCAACTTCAAACTGTAGCTTTACAGGGATATGCCTCAGTTCCCCTGCAGGGGAACCTAAAGATGATGATAGGGAAAGGTGAACAGA
The DNA here is from genome assembly GCF_036365525.1 of Heterodontus francisci. Taxonomy (NCBI): domain Eukaryota; kingdom Metazoa; phylum Chordata; class Chondrichthyes; order Heterodontiformes; family Heterodontidae; genus Heterodontus; species Heterodontus francisci. The sequence continues at coordinate 59,330,237 of NC_090388.1, read as the reverse complement.
TTCCAGGGAGAGTGCATTATGAGCACGAGGCTGTAGTTTAGGATTCCTCCCTTTTGTCTGGACGACTGGCCATCCGAAGGATGAGGAAAAAAGAATTCTCAACTGCTGGTTTGGCCAGCATGGGCATTTGCCCAGGGCCAACATCGGGATTGAAGAGGGCAAGGGGTAAGATTAACCGGGCTGGAGTTGCACAAACACAGATGCAGCTGCCAGCACACAAAAGGGAAGATGTGTGCAGGGTGAAGATTTCTGATAAACCACAAGGTGCTGTCTGTTCATGGTCACAGGAACAAAGGTGATATGAATTTTTAATACAGAATGTATTAAGTGTTAATTGCTCGAGGATAACGTGGTCTGCTGACATGTACTTTTAAACGTCCATTAAAGGCTGTGTAACCACCGCGGATGTGTCTTCATTGTAATAGGATAATATAATCACTTTGTACCAGTGAACTTTGATTAAACAACGTCAATTTCATCTCCTGAGTGAGCTTTTATTAAATAATGTCAATTTCATGTCAACCATGTGATTGGTGTATGCTAATAATTGGATCTATCTGAACTGTATAATAATGATGGAATGTAATTGATCAGGGAGCCACATGGGATCACCGGATATGTGCAACTCCCTTGCATATGCTTGAATAAACCGGTGGAAAAAGACTGGAGTCTTGTCTGGTGACTGTGGGTGCGGAGGGCGTGTGAACTCCCACAGCACAAAGGATTGGTTAGCAGGCAGAAAGCAGACAGTAGGAATAAACGGGTCATTCTCGCATTGGCAGGCTTTGACTAGTGGGTATTCAGCAAGTGGGAAACAGCGAGAGCGGAGCCGGAGCACAAAGAGACCGGGAGACAGAGCGAGAGTTCATTCAGCGAGCCGGCTTACCTACCGGGAGCAATCCAGGCGCGCCGGAGTTTTGAAAAAAAAAGTGTCAACAGTGACATCACAGGAATGCTGCAAAGTGATTGGTTGGTGAGTTATTAGGGAATAACTCCAAATAGCTCGGTAAGTAACTAAAGAGAAAGGTCTACAGTTCTGTTTAATATAGTAGGTAGTGTTTTTTTTGGGGGGGAACCAAGGTACCTAGTATAAATCTAATTTTTGGGTAATTTAAGGGAGTAAAAACAGAGTGAAAAAAAACAAAGAGTGACATCACAGGAAAACTGTAAGTTCATTGGTTGGTAAGTAACTGCTAATTTGAATTACCTATTCTAAGTTGATTTCAAATTAACGGTGAATAGGAGAAATATTTTACAGATTAAAAACTAAAGACCAGTTGGAAATTTAAAAAACAAATTAAAATCTAATTAAATAAAATAGAGATGCAGGGCCAGGCGATGTGTTGTACCTGCATGATGTGGGAGCTGGTGGACCCCATTGTGGTTCCTAGTGACCACATCAGTAGCAAATGTTGGCTGCTCAAGGAACTCCAGCTCAGAGTTGATGAGCTGCAGTCTGAGCTTCGGACACTGCGATACATCAGGGAGGGGGAGAGTTACCTGGACGCTGTATTTCAGGAGGCAGTCACATCCCTTAGATTAAACTCCTGTGAATTCGGCCAGTGGTCAGAGACAGGAGGTGTGACTATGAGTGAGGCAGGTTGAGGGATCCAGCAGGTAGTGCTGCAGGAGCTTCAGCCATTGTCCTTGTCCAACAGGTTTGAGATTCTTGCTCCCTGTGTGGACGAGAGCAGAGACTGTAGGGAGGATGAGCAAACTGACCACAGCACCGTGGTACAGGGAGCCATTCAGGTGGGGGGGGAAAAAAAAGAGAAATGTAGTCGTAATCAGGGATAGTATAGTTAGGGGCATAGACACTGTTCTCTGTGGCCAGGATCGAGAGTCCCGAAGGCTCTGTTGCCTACCTGGTGTCAGGGTTTGGGATATTTCATCTGGGCAGCAGAGGAACTTGGAGTGGGAGGGGAAAGATCCAGTTGTCGTGGCCCACGTAGGTACCAACAATATAGGGAGAATGAAGTTAGAGGTTCTGCTGAGGGAATATGAGCAGCTAGGGGCTAAATTAAAAATCAGAACCAAAAATGTAATAATCTCCGGATTACTACCTGAGCCACGAGCAAATTGGCAAAGGGTCAATAACATTAAAGAGGTAAATGAGTGGCTCAAAGATTGGTGTGGGAGAAATGGGTTCAGATTTGTGGGACATTGGCACCAGTACTGGGGAATGAGGGAGCTATTCCGATGGGACGGGCTCCACCTGAATCATGCTGCGAACAGAGTCCTGGCGAATCGTATAAATAGGGCTGTAGGTGTGGCTTTAAACTAAATAGTTGGGGGGGGAGGGTTCAGTTGCATGGAAAAACAAGAAGTTAAAGGAGAAGGTAGGAGTGCAGGTTAGTGGTGAGGCTGATTGTTACCAAACTGCAAGTAGTATACTGGTTAAACCAAAAGACAGAAATAATAAACAGGCAAATAAAGCATCAGTGCTGAGGGACAGGTTAGGGGGTATAGTCCAAATAAGAGTTCTATATACAAATGCACGGAGTGTAAGAAATAAACTAAATGAACTGCAGGTGCAAATTCAAATGGAAAATTATGATGTGGTGGCCATTGCGGAGACGTGGCTGCAGGATGGTCGGGACTGGGAACTAAATATACCTGGTTATAAAGTTTACAGGAGGGACAGGGAAAATGGCAGAGGGGATGGAGTAGCCTTACTGATTAGAAATAATATCACCTCATTGGTGAAGGAGGATATAATGAGGGGAAAGCATTCAGTGGAAACTTTATGGTTGGAATTGAGGAACAGAAAAGGATCTAAAACTGTGGAAAGAGAAGCAGAGTTAATGTTTCGGGTCAGTGACCCTTCATCGGAACTGACAAATATTAGAAAAGTCACAGGTTATAAGCAAGTGAGGTGGGGTTGGGGCAAGAGATAACAAAGGAGGTCTAGATTGGACCAGGCCACATAGCTGACCAAAAGGTCACGGAGCAAAGGCAAACAATATGTTAATGGTGTGTTGAAAGACAAAGCATTAGTACAGGTTAGGTGTAAATACACTGAATATTGAACAGCAGCAAGTGCAAACCTGAAAAAAAACAGTGGGTAAGCAAACTGAACAAACTAAGATGAAATGAAATAAATGCAAAAAAAAAAGATTGTAAAAAATGTAAAAAAGAATGTAAAAAAAAAAGGAAGAAAAAATAACTAAAAATGAAAGTAAAATGGGGGGCTGTCATGCTCATCCCTTCACCATCACTGCAATGTCAGCCAGCAGGCAGCATCTGGTCCCACGGTCTAAAACTGTAATGGGTGTTGTGTATAGACCCCCCTGGTAGCAGTTCTGAGGTGTTAGATTGTATAAATACACAAATTAGGCAAGTGTATAACAAAGGCAGAGTAGTATTAATGGGGGATTTAAACTTACACATAGATTGGGAGAGGCAAACTAGCACCTGTCAGAAAGGTAGTGAACTTCTGCAATGTGTCCGGGATAGTTTCCTGCAGCAATATGTCCTAGATGTAACAAGAGGCAATATTAGATTTAGTTATGAGTAATGAGCCAAATTTAATTAGTAGCCTAACTGTGCGTGAACATGTATCAAATAGTGATCACAACATGATCGAATTCAAGGTAGTGTTTAAAAGTGAAAAGCACAAATCAGCTACTAGAATTTTAGACTTGGGTAAGGCTCACTTTACCAGGATGAGACAGAGACTGTCCACGGTAAACTGGGTCGATCGGTTAATGGATCAAATGACTGAAGAAGAACAGTGGAGAATATTTAAAGAAACATTTAACTAAATACAGAGCGAGTGTATACCCGAGAGGAAAAAGCTCCACTTCACAGAAAAACAGCCATGGACAACTAAAGAGATTAGGGATAGCATAAAACAAAAAGAAATGGCTTACAAAAATGCAAAACGCAGCACAGATCCGGCCGAATGGGATTGATACAAATACCAGCAAAGGGTCACAAAGCAGCTTATAAGAGCTACTAAAAGAGATTATGAAAGGAAACTTGCAAGGGACATCAAAATCAATAAGAAGAAATTTTACAGTTACATAAAGGGAAAACGGGTGGTCAAGAGCAATGTAGGACCACTAAAAGCTGAAACTGGAGATATTGTCATTGATAATGGGGAAATGGAAGACATGTTGAACACTTACTTTGCCTCAGTATTTACAGTTAAAAAGGAGGACAACTTGCCGTAAGTCCCGAAAAAATAGCCGATAGGAACGTAAGTAAATCATCAGTAACAAGGAAATTAATGGAACTAAAGAGTGAGAAATCCCCAGGACCTGACGGTTTCCATCCGAGGGTGTTAAAGGAAGTAGAGGAGCACATTGTAGATGCCCTAACTATAGTCTTTCAGAGTTCCCTAGATTCAGGAGTGGTCCCTCTGGATTGGAAAGTTGCACATGTCACTCCACTTTTTAAGAAGGTTGAAAGGGGGAACCAAGGAAATTACAGATCAGTTAGCCTGACATTTGTGGTGGGCAAGTTGCTGGAGTCCATAATCAAGGATAGGGTGACTGAACACCTAGAAAAATTTCAGTTAATCAGGGACAGCCAGCATGGATTCATGACGGGAAGGTCATGCCTGACAAATCTCATTGAATTTTTTGAAGAGCTGACTAAGTAGTGGACAGGGGAGTGTCTATGGATGTTATTTATATGGACTTCCAGGAGGCATTTGATAAAGTCCCACATAAGAGACTGTTAACTAAGGTAGAAGCCCATGGAGTTGAGGGCAAATTATTGACATGGTTAGAAAGTTGGTTGAGTGGTAGGCGACAGACAGTGGGCATAATGGGTAAGTACTTCGAATGGCAGGATGCAACTAGTGGTGTCCTGCAAGGATCTGTGTTGGGGCCTCAATTATTCATTAACAACTTGAATGATGGCATAGTAAGTCATATATCCAAATCTGCTGATGATACAAAGTTAGGCGGCATTGTAGACAGTCTAGATGATAGCATAAAATTGCAAAGAGATATTGACAGACTAGGTGAGTGGGCAAAACTGTGGCAGATGGATTTCAATGCGGGCAAGTGTGAGGTTAATTATTTTGGACCAAAAAAGGATAGAGCAAGATACTTTCTAAATGAGAAGAGGTTAAGTACACTGGATATCCAAAGAGACTTGGAGGTTCAGGTGCACAGATCTTTAAAATGCCATGAGCAAGTGCAGAAATCAAAAAGGCTAATCTTTGGCCTCCTTGTCTCGGGAGACAATGGGTGAGCGCCTGGAGGTGGTCAGTGGTTTGTGGTGCTGCAGAAAAAGTTGGTTGTCAGGACTGTTACACAGTTGGCTCTCCCCTTGCGCTTCTGTCTTTTTTTCCTGCCAACTGCTAAGTCTCTTCGTCGTGCCACACTTTAGCCCCACCTTTATGGCTGCCCGCCAGCTCTGGCAATCGCTGGCAACTGACTCCCACGACTTGTGATCAATGTCACAGGACTTCATGTCGCGTTTGCAGACGTCTTTAAAGCGGAGACATGGACGGCTGGTAGGTCTGATACCAGTGGCGAGCTCGCTGTACAATGTGTCCTTGGAAGATGGCAAGATCCCCATGCGGCTCACATGACCAAGCTATCTCAAGCGCCGCTGACTCAGTAGTGTGTATAAGCTGGGGATGTTGGCCACCTCGAGGACTACTGTGTTGGAGATGCGGTCCTGCCACCTGATGCCAAGGATTCTCCAGAGGCAGCGAAGATGGAATGAATTGAGACGTCGCTCTTGGCTGACATACGTTGTCCAGGCCTTGCTGCCATCGAGCAAGGTACTAAGGACACAGGCTTGATACACTCGGACTTTTGTGTTCCGTGTCAGTGCGTCATTTTCCCACACTCTCTTGTCCAGTCTGGACATAGCAGTGGAAGCCTTTCCCATGCGATTGTTGATTTCTACATCGAGAGACAGGTTACTGGTGATAGTTGAGCCTAGGTAGGTGAACTCTTGAACCACTTCCAGAGCGTGGTCGTCGATATTGATGGATGGAGCATTTCTGACGTCCTGCCCCATGATGTTCATTTTCTTGAGGCTGATGGTTAGGCCAAATTCGTTGCAGGCAGCCGCAAACCTGTCGATGAGACTCTGCAGACACTCTTCAGTGTGAGATGTTAATGCAGCATCGTCAGCAAAGAGGAGTTCCCTGATGAGGACTTTCCGTACTTTGGTCTTCGCTCTTAAGCGGGCAAGGTTGAACAACCTGCCACCTGATCTTGTGTGGAGGAAAATTCCTTCTTCTGAAGACTTGAACGTGTGTGAGAGCAGCAGGGAGAAGAAAATCCCAAACAGTGTAGATGCGAGAACACAGCCCTGTTTCACGCCACTCAGGATAGGAAAGGGGTCTGATGAGGCTCCGCTATGCTGAATTGTGCCTTTCATATTGTCATGGAATGAGGTGATGATACTTAGTAGCTTTGGTGGACATCCGATCTTTTCTAGTAGTCTGAAGAGACCACGTCTGCTGACGAGGTCAAAGGCTTTGGTGAGATCAATGAAAGCAATAATAAATTATATTCTATATTATAATGGATGCTAGCCTTTATATCTAGAGGATTGGAGTATAAAGACACAGAGGTTATGCTGCAGCTGTACAAAACCCTGGTTAGACTCCACTTGGAGTACTGTGAGCAGTTCTGGGCAGCACACCTTGGGAAGGATATATTGGCGTTGGAGGGAGTGCAACGTAGGTTTACAAGTATGATACCTGGACTACAGGGGTTAAGTTATGAGGAGAGATAACACAAATTAGGCCTGTTTTCGCTAGAATTTAGAAGGTTAAGGGGTGATCTGATTGAAGTCTTCAAGATATTAACTGGAAAAGACAGGCTACATAAAGATAAACTATTTCCACTGGTTGGAGATTCTAAAACAAGGGGGCATGGTCTAAAGATTACGACCAGACCATTCAGGAGCGATGTTAGGAAGCACTTCTTCACGCAAAGGGTGGTAGAGGTTTGGAACTCTCTCCCACAAACAGCACTTGAAGCTAGAACAGTTGTTAATCTTAAATCTTGAGATAGATAGATTTTTGTTAAGCAAAGATATTAAGGGATATGGGCCAAAGGCAGGTATATGAAGTTAGGCCGCGGATCAGCCATGATCTCACTGAATGGCGGGACAGGCTCGAGGGGCTGAATGGCCTACTCCTGTTCCTATGTTCCTATGGTACCACAGGGATCAGGGCTTGGGCCCCAGCTGTTCACAATATATATCAATGATGTGGGGACCAAATGTAGTATTTCTATGTTCGCGGATGACACAAAACTAGGTGGGAATGTGTGCTGTGAGGAAGATGCAAAGCGGCTCCAAGGGCATTTGGACAGACGTAGTGAGTGGGCAAGAATGTGGCAGATGGAATATAATGTAGAAAAATGTGAGGTTATCCATTTTGGTAAGAGGAACAAATGTGCAGAGTATTTCTTAAATGGCAAAAGATTAGAAAAAGTGTAGATGTACAAAGGGACCTGGGTGTCCTTGTCAATAAGTCACTGAAAGCTAACATGCAGGTGCAGCAAGCAATTAAGATGACTAATGGTATGTTAGCCTTTACCGCAAGAGGATGGGAGTACAGCAGTAGTGAAGTCATGCTTCAATTGTATAGACCCTTGGTTAGACCACACCTGGAGTACTGTGTGCAGTTTTGTCCCCATACCTTAGGAAGGATATTATTGTCATGGAGGGAGTGCAATGAAGGTTGACCAGACTTGTTCCCAGGATGGCGGGACTGTCCTATCGAAAGAGATTTGGGAAACTAGGTCTGTATTCTCTAGAGTTTCGAAGAATGAGAGGTGATCTCATTGAAACCTACAAAATACTTAAAGGGATAGACAGGGTAGATGCAGCTCAGATGTTTCCCCTGGTTGGGAAGTCTAGAACCAGGGGATACAATTTCAAAATAAGGGGGAAGCCACTTAGGACAGAGTTGAGGAGAAACTTCTTTACTCAGGAGGGTTGTGAATCTTTGGAATTCTCTATCCAGAGGGCTGTGGAAGCTCAGTCATTGAGTATGTTTAAAGCAGAGATTGACAGATTTCTAAACACAAATGACATAAGGGGATACGAGGATAGTGTGGGGGAAAAAGGCATTGAAGTGGAAGATCAGCCATGATCATATTGAATGGCGGGGCAGGCTCGATGGGCTGAATGGCCCACTCTTGTTCCTATGTTCCTAAGTCCTATGTTCCTATATTCGTAAAGGAACTTGCTCGTATCCCTTTAATAAATCTACTTTTGTAAGAAATGTGGTACTGTCCACTCTGGGTAGGAGTCTGTCTTTGTTACTGCATTAATTTTTCTGTAGTCTATACAGAGTCTAGTTGAGCCATCAGGTTTAGGCGCTAATATCACTGAGGAACTCCAGCTGCTTTGACTGGGTTCAATTAGGTGGTCTTCCAACATGTATTGCATTTCTGCTTTTACTTGGGCCTGTTTCTCGGGACTAAAGCGGTAAGGATGCTGTTTTACAGGAAAGGATTCCCCCACATCCACATCATGTGTGGCTAAGCTTGTACATTCTGGCTTATCCCTACAGACTCTTTTAAATGTTGAGTAGCCTTGTTAGGTCTTCTTGTTATTCTGCATCTAAATATGAAAGCATGGTGTCCAAGCTCCCTAACCATTCAGTATTAGCTAACCAGATAGTAGGAGGTCAATTTGAGAATTGTCTAGGCCTTCTTCTGCCTCATCCTCACTATCCATTTCATCTTTCTCTGTCCCAACTACCTGACATACCTGTGCTTGCTTATCCTCCTCCCGGCGATAATATTCTTTCAACATACTGATATGACACAGCTGATTTCTTTTGCTGCGATCTGGGGTGTCAATCAAATAATTTACTTCACCAATTCTCTTGACCAATTTATATGGACCACTGAACCGTGCTTTCAGCAGTTCACCCTGTAAAGGCAGTAATACTAACACCTCATCTTTGTGATGCCGTAATCATCATCTTGTACAAAAACAAAGGAGAAAAATCAGACTGCTCCAAATACCATGGGATCACCCTCCTTTCAATTGCTGGGAAGATCCTGGCTAGAATACTTCTGAACAGCCTTGAGCCTACCATTGCGGCAGAAAATTTCCCAGACAGCCAGTGCAGTTGAAGAGCAAACAAAAGGCACCACAGACATGGTATCTGCACTCAATTACAAAAAAGTGTCATGAGCAAAACATAGGCCTGTACATCACCTTCGTAGACCTCACCATGGCATTCGACACTGAGCCGAGATGGATTTGGCAAAACCTTGAAAAACTTGGATGCCCACCAGGTTCCTGGCCACGGTGAAGCAGTTTCATGAAAATCAGTACGGACAAGTCAAGCAAAGCAGCGACCTCTCGAGTTCCTTCCGAATCTCCAATGACATGAAGCAGGTATGTGTGCTGGCCCCGACCTTATTCACCATCTTTTTCAGCATGATGCTGCAGCTGGCAATGGAAAACCTTAAGGAGAGAGTTTATGTACGCTTCCGGACTGATGGAGGCCTTTGCAACCTCAGGCGTCTTCAGGCTCACAAAGACACAAGAAAAACTCATCCGTGAACTTCTTTTCACCGATGACTGCGCTCTCCTGGCCCAGTCAGTCAAACCTGCAACATATAACAACACGTTTTTCCGAGGCGGCACAACTCTTCGGACTAAAAATCAGTTTAAAGACCTGCTTCAGCCTGCAACCCAAGAAGAATATAGACCACCAAGCATCGTCATCGAGGAAACTGAGCTGAATGCCATCAAGCAATTTACTTATTTGGGGAGCGTCATCTCATTTGGTGCCAGCATAGACAAGAAAGTGGACAATAGGCTTTCAAAAGCAAACAATACATTTGGCAGACTCGACAAACAAGCATGGAGCAACCACAGCCTCAGAGCACAGACCAAACTCAAAGTGTACAAAACCGTAGTCCTCACCACCCTTCTGTATGGCGCCGAGTCATGGGTCCTATACTGCCACCACGTACGCCTTCTGGAGTGCTTCCATCAGCGCTGCTTCCGCAGCATCCTCAAGATCTGCTGGCAGGACCGCATGACAAACACTGAAGTCCTGGAAACAGCCAACATCACCAACATCGAGGCCATCCTCCTGCAAAGCCAACTGCGTTGGACGGTCACGTGCCCAAGATAGTGTCGTATGGAGAGCTGACCACTGGTAAAGGAACAGAGGGGCCCCCACGCAAACTTTTAAGGACTCCCTGAAGAAGTCCCTCTCTGTGTGCCACATCGATCATCACTAGCGGGATAGATCATGATGCCTGGTGATGCTACATCAGGAGTGCTACAGACACCTGTGAGTCTGAGCAAAGAACCAGCATGGAAGAGAAAAGGAGGAGAAGGACAGATCCATTTGCCCCCCGCAGCAACTACACATTCACTTGCACCCACTGTGGGAGAATCTTCCAGTCACGGATAGGTCTGACTAGCCACCAGCAGGCCTGCAACCAATTAGTACAACCTTCCCAAAATCTTCGTCCGTGAAGAAATGCCAAGACAGACTAACACCTCATCCCCTGGTTGAAATGCTTGGGTCTTGGCATGCTTGTCTGCCCAGTTTTTCATGGTTGTTTGGGAAGCTTTAAGGTGTTCCTGAGCTGCTTTGAAAGCTCTAGTGAGCCATTCCCTGAACACGGATACATAATCTAGCACAGAAGATTCATCCTTCTGTTCTAAAAACCTTTCTTTAATTAGTTTTAGAGGACCTCTTATCTCATGTCCATAAACTAATTCAAAAGAACTAAAACCGGTAGATTCATTCGGTGAATCCCTCGTGGCAAACAAAAGAAATTCTTGCCCTTTATCCCAATCATGGGTATATTCATGACAGTATTCCCTGATCATCCTTTTGAGGGTCAGATGGTACCTTTCTAAAACTCCTTGTGGGTGATATGCTGAAGATTTTAACGGTGTTATACCCAAATCTTTCTGAAACATTTTAGACATAAAATTGGAACCTTGATCCGACTGAATTTCAATCGGTAATCCATATCTAGTGAAGAACTGGATTAACTTCTCTACCACTATCTTAGCAGAAATTGTTCTCAAGGGAATGGCCTCTGGGAACCAAGTAGCTATATCCATGATAGTGAGTATATATTGGTGTCCCGCTTTTGTTTACGGTAAAGGTCCTGCACAGTCTACCAACACCCTACTAAGTGGTTCCCCAAAAACTGGTACGTGAATTAGAGGTGCTGGTTTTATGGCAGGTTGCAGTTTTGCCACAATCTGGCACATATGGCATGTTTTACAAAACTGCACCACGTCTTTGAAAAGTCCTAGCCAGTAAAAATGTCGACTTATATGTGATTGGGTCTTCCGGATCTCCACATGTCCCGCTATAGGAATTTCATGCACTATCTTTAATGGTTCCCAGCGATACCACTATCTGATGAACGACCATCCAGTCTTCGTCCGCAGGTCTGTGAGGAGGTCTCCACTTCCTCATCAGAATCCCATCTTTAATATAGCAGCCTTCTGGAACTCCTTTTGCCTCAGCTTCTGTTAGAGCTGATTCTGCCACTTTACTTAACTCTGGATCAGCTTGCTGAGTCATGTTGAGAAAGCTTATTAAACATATCCTTCTGATTATCCAAATTCCCAAAGAAAGTTTCAGATATTCGACTATCTGACGGTGCCAATTTTACCTCCAATGGATCTTGTTTAGCACATGAAGGAAAAATTCCTGGAAACTGTTCTGTCTCTTTAACTTCCCTTGGTTTTTCCGTGACTACTGGAGAAGCTACTACCTTCGCTCCAGCCAAATCATTCCCGCGGAGTAGGTCAACTCAGTCTACTGATAAACTATGGACAACTCCTACTCCCCGCCAATACCATTCACTAAAACCTTGGCATTCAATGCACTATCTAGTGGAAATGTTATGCCTTCCCCCAGCAAGAGAGTTTGGATGATTCATGTATCCCTGAGTATAACTATAGGCTTCCCTGCCTCACTTGAGGGATAAGGGGGTACTTTTCCTTTCGACAAGAATTCCCTATAACTCTCAGATATCTTATTCTCAACCCCTGCACTCTCATTGGTTTTTCTATTTAGCCTTACAGCTGCAGTCAGAGTTACAGCCTGATCTGTCATACACCCGGTCAGAGTCCCTTTCTCTGCATTGGCCTTGTGTACCCCAATAAGTCCCATGGGTTTACGGGTGTCCCACCTTGTGACAATGGTAACATTTAGACTTGTGGACCAAACTTCCACCCTCAGCATCTTCCTTTCTGGCCTGAGGTGATCACAGTGTGCTCCCAGCTGTCCTTTCTTGTCCCTGGCTACTTGCCCTCCTTTCATCCTCCCACCTACTATCCTTCTCGGGTTTGTAGGGGTGATGGACAAAGGGTTTGGGCTTGTAAACAAGCGCAAAATTATCAGCAATTTCCACTGCCTGCCTGGAAGTTGAAATCTTCTGGTTCTTTACATGGGTTCTTACTAACGGAGGGAGTGAATTTTTAAATTCTTCCAGGGGAATTAGTTCCCTAAAGGTTCTCATACTTGGCCTCTACCTTTACTGCCCGTATCCAATGATCAAAATTACTTTGTTTTACCCTCTCAAATTCTAGATACGTCTTGGCAGACTGTCTCCGGAGGTTCCGAAATTTCTGCCTGTAAACTTCAGGGACTAAGTCATAAGCAGCAAGAATATAGCCTCTTTTTAAAAAAATTAATGGGATGTGGGCGTTCCAGCATTTATTACCCATCCCTAATTGCCCTTGAGAAGGTGGTGGTGAGCTGCTTTCTTGAACCACTGCAGTCCACGTGAGGTAGGTACACCCACAGTGCTGTTAGGAAGGGAGTTCCAGGATTTTGACCCAGCAACAGTGAAGCAATGACGATATAGTTCCAAGTCAGGATGGTGTGTGACTTGGAGGGGAACTTGTAGGTGGTGGTGTCCCCATGCATTTGCTGTCCTTGTCCTTCTAGTTGGTAGAGGTCGCGGGTTTGGAAGGTGCTGTCTAAGGAGCCTTGGTGCGTTGCTGCAGTGCATCTTGTAGATGGTACACACTGCTGCCACTGGGCGTCGGTGGTGGAGGGAGTGAATGTTTGTGGATGGGGTGCCAATCAAACAGGATGCTTTATCCTGGATGGTGTCGAGTGTTGTTGGAGCTGCACCCATCCAGGCAAGTGGACAGTATTCTATCACACTCCTGACTTGTGCCTTGCAGATGTGGTCACGCTTTGGGGAGTCAGGAGGCAAGTTACTCGCCACAGGATTCCTAGCCTCTGACCTGCTCTTGTAGCCATGGAATTTGTATGGCTACTCCAGTTCAGTTTCTGGTCAATGGTAACCCCTCGGATGTTCATGGTGAGGAATTCAGCGATCATGATGCCATTAAATGTCATGGGGAAATGGTTAAATTCTCTCTTGTTGGAGATGGTCATTGTCTGGCACTTGTGTGACACAAATGTTACTTGCCACTTATCAGCCCATGCCTGGATATTGTCCAGGTCTTGTTGCATTTCTACATGGACTGCTTCAGTATCTGAGGAGCCGCAAATGGTGCTGAACATTGTGCAATCATCAGCGAACATCTCACTTCTGACCTTATGATTGAAGGAAGGTCATTGATAAAGCAGCTGAAGATGGTTGGGCCTAGGACACTACCCTGAAGAACTCCTGCAGTGATGTCCTAGAGCTGGAATGATTGACCCCCAACAACCACAACCATTTTCCTTTGCGCTAGGTATGATTCCAACCAGCAGAGAGTTTTCCCTCTGATTCCCATTGACTTCAGTTACGCTAGGGCTCCTTGATGTCATACACCAGTCAAATGCTGCCTTGATGTCAAGGGCAGTCACTCTCACCTCACCTCTTGAGTTCAGCTCTTTTGTCCATGTTTGAACCAAGGATGTAATGAGGTCAGGAGCTGAGTGGCCCTGCCAGAACTCAAACTGAGGGTCACTGAGCAGGTTATTGCTAAGCAAGTGCCGCTTGATAGCACTATCGATGACACCTTCCTCACTTTACTGATGATTGAGAGTAGACTGATGGGGCGGTAATTGGCCGGGTTGGACTTGTCCTGCTTTGTGTGTTCAGGACATACTTGGGCAATTTTCCACATTGTCGGGTCGATGCAAGTGTTGTAGCTGTACTGGAACAGCTTGGCTCGGGCGCGGCAAGTTCTGGGGCATAGGTCTTCAGTACTATTGCCGGAATGTTGTCAGGGCCCATAGCATTTGCAGTATCCAGTGCCTTCAGTCCTTTCTTGATATCATGCGGAGTGAATCGAATTGGCTGAAGTCTGGCATCTGTGATGCTGGGCACTTCAGGAGGAGGCTGGGATGAATCATCCACTCGGCACTTCTGGCTGAAGACTGTTACAACTGCTTCAGCCTTATCTTTCACACTGATATGCTGGGCTCCCCCATCATCGAGGATGGGGATATTTGTGGAGCCCCCTTCTCCTGTTAGTTGTTTAATTGTCCACCACCATTCACGACTGGATGTGGCAGGTCTGCAGAACATAGATCTGATCCGTTGGTTATGGGATCGCTTAGCTCTATCTATTGCATGCCGCTTACGTAGTTTGGCACGTAAATAGTCCTGTGTTGCAGCATTACCAGGTTGACACTTCATTTTGAGGTATACCTGGTACTGCTCCTGGCATGCCCTCCTGCACTCTTCATTGAACCATGGTTGGTCTCCTGGCTTGATGGCAACAGTAGAGTGGGGAATATGCCAGGCCATGAAGTTACAGATTGTGGTCGAGTACAATTCTGCTGCTGCTGATGGCCACAGCATCTCATGGATGCCCAGTTTTGCATTGCTAGATCTGTTCGAAATCTATCCCATTTAGCACTGTGGTAGTGCCGCACAACACGATGGAGAGTATCCTCAATGTGAAGGCGGGACGTCGTCTCCACAAGGACTGTGCGCTGGTCATTCCTACCAGTGCTATCATGGACAGATGCATCTGCGGCAGGCAGATTGAGGACAAGGTCAAGTATGTTTTTTCCTTCTTGTTGGTTCCCTCACCACCTGCCGCATACCCAGTCTAGCAGCTATGTCCTTTAGGACTCGGGCAGCTCACTCAGTCGTGGTGCTACACAGCCACTCTTGGTCATGGACAATGAAGCCCCCCACCAGAGTATCTCCTGTGCCCTTGCCACCCTCAGTGCTTCCTCCAAGTGGTGATCAACATGGATGAGTACGGAGTCATCAGCTGAGGGAAGGCAGTAGATGGTAATCAGCAGGAGGTTTCCTTGCCCATGTTTGACCTGATGCCATGAGACTTCATGGGGTATGGAGTCGATGTTGAGGACTCCCAGGGCAACTCCCTCCCGACTATATACAACTGTGCCTCTGCTGAGTCTGTCCTGCCGGTGGGACAGGACATACCCTGGGATGGTGATGGCAGTGTCTGGGACGTTGTCTGTAAGGTATTATTCTGTGAGTATGACTTTGTCAGGTTGTTGCTTGACTAGTCTGTGGGACAACTCTCCCAACTTTGGCACAAGCCCCCAGATGTTAGTAAGGAGGACTTTGCAGGGTCGACAGGGCTGGCATTGCCTTTGTCGTTTCCGGTGCCTAGGTCGATGCTGGGTAGTCCGTCTGGTTTCATTCCTTTTTATTGACTTCGTAATTGTTAGATACTACTGAGTGGCTTGCTAGACCATTTCAGGGGGCATTTAAGAGTCAACCACATTGCTGTGAGTCTAGAGTCACATGTAGGCCAGACCAGGTAAGGACAACAGATTTCCTTCCCGAAAGTACATTAGTGAACAAGATGGGTTTGGACAACAATCGACAATGGTCTCATGGACATCTTTAGACTAGCTTTTAATTCCAGATTTATTAATTGAATTCAAATCCACCTTCTGCTGTGGTGGGATTCGAACCCATGTCCCCAAAGAAATACCCTGGGTCACTAGTCTAGTGACAATACCACGACACCACCGTCATCTCATAATCTGCAGAAGCCTCCTCAGAAAGCATGACATAAATGTCATGAGCTCTGCTTATCTTGCATAAGCAGTGTCCCACTTTCCTTTGGCCTCTACATCCATTTCCTCAAATTTCGGGAGGACTTGTACAAAATTAAACAGCTCTCCACTGGGTCCTGGACTAGAATCAGATCTTTCCCCACCAAAATTTTCACTGGAATCAATACCACACTTTTGTCTTAGTTCCATCTTTATTAATTCAAATTCCTTTCCTTCTCTTTCACTTTCTCTTTGAAATTCAAGCTTAAGTTTTTTCAATTCTATTTGTTTTGCTTTGTCAAGTTAAAACTGCCTCATCTGCAACTGAAATTTAGCTGTTTCAACTGCACTACCCTCTGGTTTGCTCTTTCCTTCTTCTAATTGCAAATACTGTGCTATTACTGCAATTATGTCTGCTTCCTTAGCTCTTGGTTTTAACTCTAACACCAACAATTCTGCCAAATCCTTTGGCCTAGCCTTGGTGAAGTTTCTCAAATCACTCAGGGATATATCCTCCTTCCCCAGAAGGGTTGTAGCAAAGACATTCCAGTAGTGTTTACCTTACTCTAATGCACAAGAAACCTTTTTTTTTTTACTTTCCTCTTTTCAATTACTATTACCCTACTTACAATTGTACGTCGTCGGTGTTGGGTTATCCCGCTCAGAGACCCCAATTACATGCTAGGACCGAGGCAGGAGTCATGCACTGTTTTTTCTAGTTCCACTTCTCCACAGGTCACAATATATATTTAAGTGTTTACCCAGTTACCGATAAAGTCATAAACTCTATTTTTATCCCAGAATCAAATACACCAACCAAGTTTCTTTAATAAACAAAATCATCAGTTTATTCTAAAACAAGACTTAACCAGTAACGAAGCAAAGCATTAACGCAGAGACTGAAATATGAAAGTTCCCTTTTTACCTTAGCCACAAACACACACATAGTAAAAAAATAAAAAAAAGAGATTTGCTCTTTAGAGCTCTGTTACAAACAAAACAGAAAAAGACGACTTTGGCCAAACACTTGCTAATTCTTGAAGAAAAAGAGGATATGGAAAGACAGCAGATGTAATTTTTTTTGGTTTGGTGTCCCAAATACGCATAGACAGGTGTCACTGGGATCCTTTTCTGGAGCAATTTGTTCAGGCAGCTTTGAGGATTTATGCGGCAGGTTTTTCCAGTGTCTCAGGAGAAATACAGCAACTGGGGTTTCAGACAGACCTTTCAAGAGGAATGCATCATCAATTTCTCTATTTCTTACACTCGCTTCTAAGAGCTTCTCAAAGAGATAGAAAAACTGGCAGGTGTTTCAAAAAGATGGAACAGGCTAAGCTGGGGATTTGGTTCTTCAGGTTGATTTTTAAAACTGCAAAAGACTGCCCAAAGCAATATCTCAGAAGAGTCAAGCCTCCCGACCCTATAAATCTTGACTTGTCACTTCTCTGTAAACATCTCCCCCAAGGCAAAAAGCCCCTGCTAGGTATTTATCTGAAGACAGGTGACTTCCAGTAGATGTTGTTTACAAACCAAGTCCAAAAGACCTTACGATGGAAAAAAAACACAAAGTCCAGCATCTATGGAATCCTTTTCTCGGTTTTAAAACATGTCTTCAAAATGTAACAAAAAATGGAAGTACTTTTGTAACAATAGTTACAAAGACTGAGGCGCACATTATTTCACCACATGAACATTAACACCTAAAAATTGCAAGTTTCTGACTGGAAGGACATTTGCATAGTATCAGACAGTGTGGAAACAAAGGGAGCCTTTCCCTGCCCCACAATACACAGAAAGAGACCTGGGTCAAACCAGTCAGTCAAGTGACCACCTGCTGGCCAACTAGGGGAGTTTTAAACCAGAAAAACAGATTTTGAACTCAGAATGCCGTGTGCTCATGAACTGAGAACATCTCCTCTCCTGTCTGCCTGCCTCCATCTCTTCCCATGGAACTGAATCTTGTGAAAACCCGTGAAATTCAAAGAGAGCAAGGTTTCCCACGTGAACAAGATTTTTAAGACAACTACTGGGCCCCAACGAAACGCAAGGCCATATCTTTGATCAAGGACTACAGCGAGATCAAGAAACTAACAAGATGTTGCCCCAACATGATCGACTTATCTTTTCCTTTTCTTTTTTCTGTCCCTAGCTAGATGTTTATATCGTGTGTGCATGCGAGCGTTGGGGTATATCCGTAGGCGTGAACCGTATTAGAGTTTAAGTTTAAGGTTTAAGAAATTTCATCTTTCTTCTTTAAACCAAAGAAAGCCTGTTTGTGCTCATTTCTTTGCCTTATAATTGGAAAGTTGTGAACAAGAATTCACAAAGAGGGAGCTCAAAACACTGTTTAAAATTAAACCCTGTTACAATTAGACCATGTAAAGACAGCAAAAGATCCCTAGACACATTTCTCACCTGGTCGTAGCACAATACAGATTCAATAATTGACTACAAAATGAAACAAAATTGCAGAGATATGAGGAAAGAGTGGGATTAACTGGGTTGTTCTTCGAAAGAGCTGGTGCAGCTGAATGAATAGTACAGCACAGAAGGTGGTCATTGATTCGATGATAGTGTAAAATCTGTACATTGGTATCAGTGTACAAGTTGTGCTCCCAGGCTGGCATGGAGCTGTGACTTATGAACTTAATTCTTAATCTAATTAACATAACTTTCTGCAGATTAATATCAGTCTGAAAAACTAACTCAGGTTGTTGCCACTTGCATCTAATTTATCTAATAGTAATTCCCCTATTTTCAGTGGATGAGCTGTGGTTGCCAATAAATGCTCTGTTCTCACTGTGGGCAGAACATTTGATTCATTATAGTACAACAGTTAAGCCTAATGCAACAATGGTTCATATACTCAAAACATTTTCACATATTTTCACTGAAACATTATGAAAAATTATTGCCCAAAGTAAATCCTCCTACCTGGCACAGTTTCATCTGATCCAGGACCATTTCCTGACGTCAGATTCTCATCAACGCTGAATGCCTCTGAACTGTTGTCCCCAATAGATTGTGAAATGTCTTGTACATTCTCCATTTCCTGTACCAATTCTCCAGCCAAGAGGTTTCCAGAGTCATTTTCCAGTGGTGATAATGGAATAGAGTGGATCTGTGTGTCTACCATTCCAGTGGACACTGCCTGGCAGTACAATACTCATTAGTCTATAAAAAGAAAAGACCATTCACCAATGTAACTTTTTACTGAAATTCAATTTCCATCAAAATGAGAAATTACATTTCATATTACTTGAATACAGAAATAAATAGCGGTCAGCAAGACTATGCGTTATCCAAATTTCCCCCAATACTGACGATTCCATGCCCCACACACTGTTTTGGAAAAAGGACATTTGTACAAGCTCCTAAAAAAATTATAAAACAACCGCACTTACAAACATATTTCGATACTTACTATCCATCAAAAAATTACATTATATTTTCCGCGAAAGCTAATGGTTGTTGAACTTATAAATATTGTCACGTTACTACTGAAGTCACATGTGGAAAATAATTCAACAGATAAATGTAGTAGCTTTCTTTTTAAAAACAAATTGATTTTGGATCTTAACTGATCTTTGCTGTTGTAGCAGTGAGGCCAGTATATTGTGCCTAATGTAAAGTGTGTTTGTGTGTGGCGGGGGGAAGGGGTGGGAGATCGTGGCTGGAAAATCCACTGGCTAACAACTACCACTTACAAAAGGTAGCAGAAGTTTGCTGTTGTCTGTGGAATCGTACGCCAGAGAGCGATATTGTTATCGGGGAGTGAGCTTTATGCCAGCAAGAAAAATGGTAAGCTTACTCTATATACACACAGGAATTCTAATAGTACAGTAAAGATCAGACAGCTGTGTTGCAAAATTTTATTTTCATGACTGAATAGGATTTATAATTCACATGTGCTGCAGGTTGTATTAGGATGGGTTTTCTTACCAATAAAAAAAAGTACTGGAATCCATCATTGGCGTCAGCCTGAAATGTTGAATACTGGAATTGTTGGCATCTAGGATTCGCCTATAAAAGATTGCTTTCTAAGCAGCATCAATTTATTGAGTCCTTTGAAAACGTGAAAGAAACCATTCACAGCAGATTTCTAGAATGGACAAGACTATGACCCATATCTGTGCAATGCTGTTTGAACACATCACAACTGCAGTCTACTCTGGACAGTCTGGCACCTCCAGAGGCATTCTTAAGCACAGTTGCATGCTCTGAGGAACATCATAACTAATGTTATCAAGACCTTGTAATCCAAACTCTGAGTTAGTGCTTACTGTATTCTCCATGCTAGAGAATTTTCTGCATACTTCTTTGGGCCTCCTTATCTCGAGAGACAATGGATACGCGCCTGGAGGTGGTCAGTGGTTTGTGAAGCAGCGCCTGGAGTGGCTATAAAGGCCAATTCTGGAGTAACAGGCTCTTCCACAGGTGCTGCAGAGAAATTTGTTTGTTGGGGCTGTTGCACAGTTGGCTCTCCCCTTGCGCCTCTGTCTTTTTTCCTGCCAACTACTAAGTCTCTTCGACTCGCCACAATTTAGCCCTGTCTTTATGGCTGCCCGCCAGCTCTGGCGAATGCTGGCAACTGACTCCCACGACTTGTGATCAATGTCACACGATTTCATGTCGCGTTTGCAGACGTCTTTATAACGGAGACATGGACGGCCGGTGGGTCTGATACCAGTGGCGAGCTCGCTGTACAATGTGTCTTTGGGGATCCTGCCATCTTCCATGCGGCTCACATGGCCAAGCCATCTCAAGCGCCGCTGACTCAGTAGGGTGTATAAGCTGGGGATGTTGGCCGCTTCAAGGACTTCTGTGTTGGAGATATAGTCCTGCCACCTGATGCCAAGTATTCTCCGAAGGCAGCGAAGATGGAATGAATTGAGACGTCGCTCTTGGCTGGCATACGTTGTCCAGGCCTCGCTGCCGTAGAGCAAGGTACTGAGGACACAGGCCTGATACACTCGGACTTTTGTGTTCCGTGTCAGTGCGCCATTTTCCCACACTCTCTTGGCCAGTCTGAACATAGCAGTGGAAGCCTTACCCATGCGCTTGTTGATTTCTGCATCTAGAGACAGGTTACTGGTGATAGTTGAGCCTAGGTAGGTGAACTCTTGAACCACTTCCAGAGCGTGGTCGCCAATATTGATGGATGGAGCATTTCTGACATCCTGCCCCATGATGTTCGTTTTCTTGAGGCTGATGGTTAGGCCAAATTCATTGCAGGCAGACGCAAACCTGTCGATGAGACTCTGCAGGCATTCTTCAGTGTGAGATGTTAAAGCAGCATCGTCAGCAAAGAGGAGTTCTCTGATGAGGACTTTCCGTACTTTGGACTTCGCTCTTAGACGGGCAAGGTTGAACAACCTGCCCCCTGATCTTGTGTGGAGGAAAATTCCTTCTTCAGAGGATTTGAACGCATGTGAAAGCAGCAGGGAGAAGAAAATCGCAAAAAGTGTGGGTGCGAGAACACAGCCCTGTTTCACACCACTCAGGATAGGAAAGGGCTCTGATGAGGAGCCACCATGTTGAATTGTGCCTTTCATATTGTCATGGAATGAGGTGATGATACTTAGTAGCTTTGGTGGACATCCGATCTTTTCTAGTAGTCTGAAGAGACCACGTCTGCTGACGAGGTCAAAGGCTTTGGTGAGATCAATGAAAGCAATGTAGAGGGGCATCTGCTGTTCACGGCATTTCTCCTGTATCTGACGAAGGGAGAACAGCATGTCAATAGTCGATCTCTCTGCACGAAAGCCACACTGTGCCTCAGGGTAGACGCGCTCGGCCAGCTTCTGGAGCCTGTTCAGAGCGACTCGAGCAAAGACTTTCCCCACTATGCTGAGCAGGGAGATTCCACGGTAGTTGTTGCAGTCACCGCGGTCACCTTTGTTTTTATAGAGGGTGATGATGTTGGCATCGCGCATGTCCTGGGGTACTGCTCCCTCGTCCCAGCACAGGCATAGCAGTTCATGTAGTGCTGAGAGTATAGCAGGCTTGGCACTCTTGATTATTTCAGGGGTAATGCTGTCCTTCCCAGGGGCTTTTCCGCTGGCTAGGGAATCAATGGCATCACTGAGTTCCGATTTGGTTGGCTGTATGTCCAGCTCATCCATGACTGGTAGAGGCTGGGCTGCATTGAGGGCAGTCTCAGTGACAGCATTCTCCCTGGAGTACAGTTCTCGGTAGTGCTCAACCCAGCGGTCCATCTGTTTGCGTTGGTCAGTGATTATGTCCCCCGATTTAGATTTGAGGGGGGTGATCTTCTTGATGGTTGGCCCAAGAGCTCTCTTCATGCCATCATACATTCCTCTGATGTTTCCGGTGTCTGAGGCCAGCTGAATATGACTGCATAGGTGTTGCCAGTAGTCGTTTGCGCAACGCCTAGCTGTTCTTTGTGCAGTACTTCTGGCTGCTTTAAGTGCTGCGGATGTTAAATCGCTGGGGGCTTTCTTGTAGTTCAAAAGTGCAATGCGCTTAGCGGCTATGACAGGTTCCAGCTCTTCATTATGAGATTGAAACCAGTCTGCATTTCTCTTCGCACTTTTGCCGTAGGTGGTCAAATTTAGCATGACCTCTCAACGTGCTGTGGACTGCACCCGTACAAGTGGAAGAGCATGCAGTGGGAGTGCATCAGCACCAGGAGAAGACAAGAGCAAGGTATGGGTCTTTCAGAACAACTCAACCTTCATACCACCCTGCCAGCCTACTGAACAGATTCACAGAGCCAGGAAACAAGTAGATGCTAGCAACCATACAATCCTGTAATTTTAGCATCATTTTCTGACCTTGCTGAGGGAGGCAGTTACCCTAGCCCCGCAAACCCTTAGGAAATTCAACAACCAGCTACTTCACTTCCTTCTGTAACACCCGTGGCTCAGCTGGTAGCCTGCTTGCCTGAGCCGGAAAGTTGACAAGTGACTACACTTCAAAAGCACTTCATGGGCTGTAAAGCATTTTGGGATTTTCTTTTTTTAATTTGTTCATGGGATGTGGACATCACTTGCAAGGCCAGCATTTATTGCCCATCTGTAACTGCCCCAATTCCCAATTGATTCCAAAATTCAATGAGGGGGACGTGGAAGCATTTTTTGTATCTTTTGAGAAACTTGCAAGGCAGTTAAAATGGCCGGCTGAGAGTTGGACTCTTCTGGTGCAAAGTAAGCTAACAGGAAAAGCCCACAAGGTTTATTCCCTGTTGCCAGATGAGTGTTCATCAGATTATGAACTGACAAAAAATGCTATCCTCGGGGCATATGAGCTAGTACCAGAAGCCTACCACCAAAGGTTTCGAACCCTCAGGAAGAAAGCTGAGCAAACTTATTTGGAGTTTGAGAGAAATAAGCAGCTGGCTTTTGACTAGTGGTTGAGGGCTCTTAAGGTGCAGCCCAGATATGAAAACCTCAGAGAGGTGATTTTGCTCGAGGAATTTAAAAACTCTCTCACCCTCTCCATAAAGACCCATGTGGAGGAACAAAAAGTGCAGAGAGTGATGCAAGCTGCAGTTCTGGCTGATGATTTTGCTCTAATATTCAAGTCAGTTCCCCAGGTGAAAACCTTTCCAAGTCACCCCCACAAATCTGAAAAGGACAAAGGGTGGGAAGATGAAATGGATGCCCAAGCAGTCCTGGGAAAGAAAGAAAAGCAGGAGACACAGGGGGTCCTCATCCAGACAAAAAGGAAGGTGCTGTAAGTAGGGTGAGACCCAGAGACCTGTGTGCTTCCATTGTAATAAGGCAGGCCATCTAAAAGCTGACTGCTGGAAACTACAGGGAAAGCCTGGAGGGTTAATCAGGTCACACCTGCCCAGTGAAGGAGAAAGGACCCTGATGGAGCACAACTGAACAAGCTGTGGCTTTAACTGCATCAATAGTAAGGCCCAGAAAACCTTTATATCGGGTGCACTTGGAGTGCGACATAGTTTCGGGACTGGTGACCATAGGGATTGCCCCTAGTTTGCCTGTGGACGGGGTTGACCAGCTCCTAGGTAATGATCTGGCGGGGGCGAAGGTGGTAGCTTCCCCAGTAGTGAAACAGAGACTGCAGGAGGTCAGAGAGACAGGGCAGTGGCAGGAGACGGTCCCCTGCAGTTCCACTGCATATGTAGTGAATCGAGCCATGATCAAACCAGCTCCCACAGAGGAGACTGAATTGGCACTGCAGGCAAATGACCATGAGGTCTGTCTGTCTGAGACGTTCTTTGGAAAATTAGAGGATCAAGGGAATGGATTAAATGAATTCCCTAGATGAGGGTCAGCGAGCTGACCCAGTACTGAGAAAGTTAGCACAGGCTGCCCAGACCGAAATTGAAGCAGAGGGAGTCCCTGATTGCTATTATTTAAAGAATGAGGCATTGATGAGGAAATGGAGCTCTCCTCAGAGACCTGAGGACAAAGAGTGGACAGTGGTTCACCAGTTAGTAGTGCCGCAGAGGTACTGGAGAGAAATATTAAGAATGGCCCATGAAATTACAATGGCTGTACATGTCGGTATATAATAAAACTCCACATCCTCCTTTGTAAATGCAGACACGAGAAGCACCCCACCAGAGTTGTTAATAGCATTTACAGAAATCTGCAGAGACAAAGACAGACCTCAAGAGCGCAGAGAAACTGTGTGGGTGATGCCTCACCTAGTCAAAGTGCCACAGGGGAGTGCAGTTGAATCTGGACAAATACCTGTAAGCAGTAATGTCCCAGAGGGCAAAGAGAAGATTAGTAAAGAATCCTCCCCCACATCAGGAGAAAAGGGAAACAATCATACCCTCAAGTGAAAAGCCCTTGCACGAGTCATCAGAGCACTGAAAGAGAGATCAGAGTTGATTCACCCACTGCCAACCCCCACGATCAGAACTCCAAACCAGGGTTAATTAAATCTAACCCTCCCCCTGCAGATTTCAACAGGAACAAAGACACCCTAGACAGTCATGGAAATGCGCAAATGCAAACCTCCCCAAAAATCACATTTATTGGGATGCCCATTCCCAATGTATTAAAGGCTGATAATGAAGAAACTTTAAACCCCTTGTGCAAAACATAACTATCTCAGACCCACCTCAAGGGAAAAGGGGCAGTTTAAAGCAGCATTGCAACAAAGACAGACTGTAACATTTTTTTAAGATTTATGAATGAGACTGAATGAGAGAAATGCTTGCGTGTTTTCCAGTACTTTCTCTTCTTTCTATTTTTATAATGAAATATTCCCCTAATGTCACATTTCATTCTGCTGGATGTGGAGGTGCAACGGAAACCACACCTGCCAGATGGAAATATATTAATTTCATCCTATGGAACATTAGTTAAACGCTTACTGAACATTGAACATAACTTGTTTTTAAAAGATCAGAGAACAGTGGCTGAAAACATGACTGCACATTTGCATTCTAAAAGACAATTGCATGGAGAGACAATGGGAGTACTCCCTGATTTCAATTAGCTAGATGGCTTTTGTCAATAGTGGTGATCAAGAGACACTGAGAGTCATTGAATGTTTAAGAGCCAGCATTCCACCACCCCACTGGAAGAGATTGCAATTGAACTTCAAGAAGAGTATATATAAATGATTTGAAGGAAAATGTAGCTGGTCTGATTAGTAAGTTTGCGGACGACACAAAGCTTGGTGGAGTAGCGGATAATGATGAGGATTGTCTGAGGATACAGATCGGTTGGAGACTTGGGCGGAGAAATGGCAGATGGAGTTTAATCCGGACAAATGTGAGGTAATGCATTTTGGAAGGTCTAATACAGGTGGGAGGTATACAGTAAATGGCAGAACCCTTAGGAGTATTGACAGGCAGAGAGATCTGGGCGTACAGGTCCACAGGTCACTGAAAGCGGCAACGCAGGTGGATAAGGTAGTCAAGAAGGCATACGGCATGCTTGCCTTCAATCGGTCGGGGCATAGAGTATAAATATTGGCAAGTCATGTTGCAGCTGTACAGAAACTTAGTTAGGCTACACTTAGAATATTGCGTGCAATTCTGGTCGCCACACTACCAGAAGGACGTGGAGGCTTTGGAGAGGGTACAGAAGAGGTTTACCAGGATGTTGCCTGGTCTGGAGGGCATTAGCTATGAGGGGAGGTTGGAAAAACTCGGATTGTTTTCACTGGAACGACGGAGGTGGAGGGGCGACATGATAGAGGTTGACAAAGTTATGAGCGGCATGGACAGAGTGAATAGTCAGAAGCTTTTTCCTAGGGTGGAAGAGTCAGTTACTAGGGGACATAGGTTTAAGGTGCGAGGGGCAAAGTTTAGAGGGGATGTGCGAGACAAGTTTTTTTTTTTAACACAAAGGGTGGTGAGTGCCTGGAACTTGCTGCCGGGGAGGTGGTGGAAGCAGATACGATAGCGACGTTTAAGAGACATCTTGACAAATACATGAATAGGAAGGGAATAGAGGCATATGGGCCCCGGAAGTGCAGAAGGTGTTAGTTTAGGTAGGCATCAAGATTGACGCAGGCTTGGAGGGCCGAATGGCCTGTTCCTGTGCTGTACTGTTCTTTGTTCGTTCTCTCTGTCTCTCTCTCTCTCACACAAAGTTCCAGGGATCCACAGAAGTAACAAGCCTCAAGACAGAAGACCAGCGAAACATGTTTGAAAGTGTGCACTGGGCCCCAATGAGAACTGCAGACTTACCTTCAATCAAAGACCTTACATCCAACCCAAAACCAGTAACTAAACTCCATCTATTACTTCAAACCTTTCCCCTTTAATTCTGTCTCCTCCTCTGTCTCTATTTGCATGTGAGTTTATTGCGTATGCCTGCTAGCGTGGTCGCGTTGCGTATATTTAGTAGTTTTAACTGAGTTTGAGTTTTACGGTTAATAAACTTATACATTTCTTGTTTAAATCTGAGAAAACCTGTCTGGTTGATTTCTTTGGAATTACAATTAGAGAGTAGTGAGCAAGGACTCACTGAGGGGAATCTAAAAACACTTTTAAAAGTTAAACTCTGTTACGGCCAAACCAGGAAAAGGCTGAGAGGGGAGCCCTAGACCCCTTCCTCACCTAGTCATAACAGTATTCAAGACTGAGATAGGAATATTCTTTGGTACCAAGGGGATCAAGGGATAGGACAGGAAAATGGAGTTGATGTAGAAGATCAGCTATGATCCCACCATTAACCACCTAGTTTTCCAGAGCACTTCTTTTCCCTCCACCTAAAATGGGAGCAGTACCTGTGCCATCTGCACTTTTCAAAGGAGGTGCTCACAGAACTCTGCTACCTCTCACAAAAAGAGACCTGCAGCCTCAGAGCAAGGCAAGGAATGCGCTGCCAGTGGCCATGAAGGTGACCGTGGCCATGAATTTCTTCACATTGGGATCTTTCCAAGTTGGTGCAGACAATATATATAAAATTTCCCAGTTTGTCATCCATTGCTTCATTAGATACTAGGAGAGGGAAGTTCATTACCTTCCTCTGAACAGAGAGAAGCAGGCAGAGTGCGCACGTGGCTTTGCCAGGATAGCGGACTTCTCCATGGTGCAGGGTAGCATCAGCTGCACACAATGGCTCTGCGGGAACTGCATCTCAATGCTGAGATGTACCACAACTGCAAAGATTACCACTTGTTGATTGTGTTGTGTGGAGACACCAACTGCACATCGAGCTGGTGAATGCAAACTATCCTGGCAGCAGTCATGATGCTTTAGTTCTGTGGCAATCTGCTGCTCCCTCAGTCTTTCAGCCAGCACGTCACACCAGAGGGTGGTTGCTGAGGAACAAGGGCTCTATGCTTTACACCTGGTTCATGACTCCACCCCACAACCCTACTACAGCCATGCTGCCATGCAAAACCTCATACGGCAGATTATAGGGGTACTGAAGCAACGGTTCCGCTGGCTGGACTGCTCTGGAGGAGCTCCGCCATATTCACTTAGCATGATTCGTAATGGCCTGCTGTATCCTCCACAATCTAGCCATCATAAGGGCATAGTTCTTACCACCTGGAATATGGCGAGCAGCTCAGGAGCACAGGAGGAGGAGCAAGAGAAGGAGGAGCAGGAGGAAGAAAAGGAGCAAGAGGAGGAGGAGGAAGGGAGGAGGCAGCTGGCAAATCCTAGTTCTGGCTGAGCTGCTTGTAGTTGTCTCATTTGATTATGGTTCTCCAGAACACAACCCCAAATCCTCATTGTAGAACAGTCCCACCCCTTACCTTTCCCTCTGGTATGGCCATCACTGCATTCTCTTGGCCATGATGCTGAAATTAAAGCCATGACAAAACAACTATTCCATATCAAGTTTATCCAACAAACCATTCAATATTTCTTACAAAAGCCAACTAAATTACCCTTGTGCATTCCCTTGGGGCCTGTCTTGCGGATGCCTTTGCCTGGCCAAGTGTTTTCAAGCAGTGCTACCTATGTGGTTGCAGTATGACTGCTGGAAGGCTGCTGATTTTCAGTGGGACAGACTTGCAGAATGCCCTCAAGCAGCTCTGGGCCTAGAACTTGGGAGGCAGCAGTCTGGGCTGACTGGCTGGCAGGCAACTGCGAGGGCACTGGTGGAGTGGCAGTGGTGGGAGCATTAATGCAGTCATCCTGAGAGGGGTGCGTGCTCCATGGAGCCACTGCCATTCCCCCTGGGTGGTGCCTCAACATCCTAGAAACTTGCTGAAGCACAGATTTGTAGGAACTAAGGGGGTTAACACCTGCCATGTTTAATCTGTTGGATGAATTTATGCAAGTTATGGCCTGATACAATTCACATGGGACAGTGTTTTAAAGTAGAATGATTTTAAATGATGTTGCGGTTACGCTCGGGAACAGTTGTACTTTGTATATGTATCAAAATATTATATTCGAATTAAGTTATGGACCTTGTGTCTGGAATCATGTTATGTGAAATGTATATTTGTATGCTGTATTGGAGAGATGGTGGAAGACAGTGTTTACTGTAGCAACTATAGCAGAAGTGGCTTTTGCTATGAAACAGGATGTCTTGATAACTGCCCTTCTGCATTTCAATTAAGACAGACTCCAAGTCACAATAAGTGATAGACTTGTAGGCCTCATGAGGATGGAAACGCAAGTAAGGGTATTCGAAAACCAATCATGACTGGAATGTTAATGGGGAGATCAAACATTCCCCATTGTGTGACAATGACTTAGGCCATCAAGCTATCTGCAGAGACAATTTATAGAAAGTGAGGTCATATCTGACCAATCAAAAGGGTTAAGGTGGAACGTAACCCAATATGGAATGAAGGAATCCTCGGAAGGGGGGGATAGATGAAATGAAAGGTGCTTAAAGACATCAGCGTGCATCGATTCGAAGAAGAGACCACCCTACAGTCAACAGAACACCTCAAGAGAGAAGACTGCACCACAGCAGCTCGGGAAGCAAGAACTGAGAACACACTGCACTCTGCTGTATAACTGCTGCCGTTGGTTTAAGTATTGCTTGTATATTCTTGCTGTGCTTAATAAATTCTCTATCTTGATTTAAGAATACCAGAGTCTGTACCTTGTGGGTCAAAGGCTAGTCAACATCCCACCCAAACACACAAAAATCTTAGATTTCTGGACTGCTGTGAGACTTGAAAGCCCCTTTGAGCACTGGTATCCGCAGCCATGATGGCAGCAGTCTGAGCCTGCATGGTAACAAGCTGAGATTTTATGACTTCAATCTGAGCTTCTATTGCAGCACTGAGACTTTGAGTGGCTTCTACTTGTACTGCAATGGAAGCTGAGACATCAGGCATCAGGTGCTGCAACATGGTGGAGACCGCAAGCGGCCACCACTTCCACACACTGGAAAGAATGGGCTCCAAGCCCTGCACCAAGTTGAAGCTGAACTCCTCCAGGCTCCTTGACAGTGAAAACAGGCTTTCCGAAAGGCCCGCCAAGATACCAAGCATTTGTGTGAATGTCCAGTCTTTTTTTGCACATCACCCCATTAAAGTCCTCACCAGAGCCCTCTGCCGCAGAACTTGTGTATGACCTCACCCTCTGGGGAGCTGGTACCCAAATTATCCTTTCTCCCTGCCCTACTGCAGCCCACTCATGTCTAGTGACTCATCATAAGCAGATCTCGCCTCTATGCTACCTTCTAAAGTACACACAGTGCTAGTATCTGAGCTGGTTGCTGAGAGTGAGAGATCAAATGATGGTGTTTCTGTTTCATCAGTCTCTTATTCCTCCTGCACCAACTGTTGACCAGGTGGCAATTCTTGGGTATCTGAAAGGATAAAGGGCTCAAGCGCAAGGTTGGGTGAGAGAAGCAGGGGAAAGTAAGAGGTGAATGCTTAGACTAACTGCAGATGGCAGAAGAGATTGTGGAGTCGGAGGGAAACGGGATGTGAAGAGGCAGATTAGGTAGGAACATATCGTCATCCTCTATGGTTCAGCCCTGCCGCTGGCCATGGTCTCATTCATGGCCATATCAACGATTGCCAGCACCATCTCCTTCAAGAAGGAAATATAGCTGTGCCTGCATCCTATTGGTTAGTGCTGCTGCCTCTGATTATGAGCCACATTTTCTGGCAAGAAAGAGAGGACTGTGGACTGTATTGGTGAGTGTGGTGCAATATATTAAGGTGATATGCCTGCCACAATTGAATAGATAGCACTGTTTGCAAACTGTGAGATGTGAATGTGAGGCTTGTAGCAGTGCTAAGTCTGAGGGTGAGGCAAGTGAAAGGCAAGGATGGTTATTGAGCAGTGCGTGAGGCTAATGGTTTATTTGTAAGTATATGGCATATGAGGATGCATTCACTGATCTTGACCGTTCATGCAAGGTCATCGAACTTTTTGCTGCACTACATCCAGGACCTTGGAGCTAGAACACTGCCATTGATCATGCTGGTTATTTATTCCCACTACCTTCATGTCTGTCTGGAGGGCCTCCTAGCCCGAGGGAAGAGGACCTCTTTCCTCCTGCACCAAGGCCTCCAGTGCTGAATCAGAGAGCCTTGGGGTACACTCTCTGGCCTGTTGCGCCATTTCCACACATCCTTCTCTTTATAAACTATTCCGCATCAACTTACACCAACTGCTGTAGCCAGAATGTATATGGCCTTTAAGAGGTAGAGTCTGGCTTTATATAGTGCAGGCTTGCTTTTAGATTGCACGAGCTTGGCCCCCTACTGAGGCGTACAGCCACTTAGCAATGCATTTAGCACTGGGCTGCACATCAATATAATTAGCAGACAGCTTGAAGCTTGCTTGCTGCCTGCATTACTTCAAAAAGGGGGTGATTAATCACACATCGTGATCCCCGCACCCGCTTTCAGGGGCAGTCAAATTTTTCGCCCAATATGCCTCATTATATTTTCTTTCTGGTGTTGTTCTGTGTTTCCCAATGGTTCATCAGCTAGAGCTCCCTGATCTCGCAAGGATCCATCATCTGAGAATGGAAAAGCTTTGAAACAAGGATGGGTTGTAAATTCAGGTCGAATAAATGAATCATGGCAGCTTCTAGGGTATTTGGCCATACACAACTTAAAGCAGCCCTTGTAGCCACATGGTTTCCACCAATTAGGCTATACACCTTGGGGAATACAGACACTGAAAAGTGAAGAACCCTCCCCTGTTGATAAAAGCAAAACACTGCAGATGCTGGAAATCTGAAATAAAAAGAGAAAGTGCTGGAAATACTCAGCAGGTCTGGCAGCATCTGTGGAGAGAGAAACCGAGTTAACTTTTCAGGTCAATTACCTTTCATCAGGACTGGCAAAGGTTAGCAATGCAATAGGCTTTGAGCAAGTGAAAGGTGGGGCAGCAGGGAGGAAAGAAGAACAGAAGGGAAAGTCTGTGATAGGGCAGAGGGCAGGAGAGATTAAAAGACAAATATATCATGGAACAAAAGGCAAAAGGGATTTGGAATAGTCATAGTAAAAAAACCAAAGTAAAGGAGAATGTTAATGGCAGAATAACAAACAAGTTTAAGACTGGCATACAGTAAAAAAAACAAAATGGCACTCATGGTCTGAAACTCAATGTTGAGTCCAGAAGCTGTAGAGTGCCTAATCGGAAGACGAGGTGCTGTTCCTTGAGCTTGCATTGAGCTTCACTGGAACACTGCAACAGCCAAGGATAGAAATGTGGGCGAGAGCAGTGCTGTAAATTAAAATGGCATGAAACCAGAAACTCAGACTCCTGCTTGCGGACTGAGCGGAGGTGTTCCACAAAGCGGTCACCCAATCTGGGTTTTGTCTCCCCAATGTAGAGACAACCGTACTGTGAACAGCGAATACTTGATACTACATTGAAAAAAGTACAAGTAAATCGCTGCTTCACCTTGGATGGTGAGGAGACAGGAGGTAAAAGGGCAGGTGTTACTTCTCCTTTGATTGTATGGGAAGGTGCCGAAGTATCGGGGGTGATGGAGAAGTGGACCAGGGTGTCACAGAGAGAACGGTCCCTTCGGAATGCTGACAGAGGAGGGGAAAGAATGATGTGTTTGGTGATGACATCACACTGGAGGTGGCAGAAATAGCAGAGGGGGATCCTTTGGATGTGGAGGCTGGTTGGTGGAAAGTGAGGACAAGGGAAACCCTGTTCTGGTTCTGGAAGGGGTGGGAATGGGTGAAGGCAGAAGTGCAGGAAATAGGTCAGACACGGTCGAGGGCCCTGTCAACCACAGTGATGGGGGAATCCTCGGTTGAGGAGAAAGGAAGACATATCAGAAGCGCTGTTGTGGAAAGTTGCATCATCTGAACAGATGAGACAGAGATAGAGAAACTGAGAGAATGGAATGGAGTCCTTACAGGAGGCTGGATGTGAGGAAGTGTAGTTAAGATAACTGTGGGAGTTAGTGGACTTTGAATATTAGTGGACAGCCTATCCCCAGAGATGGAGACAGAGAAGGTGTCTGGAAATGCACCTTATGTGCCACAACCTGCAGGGCTACTGACCAAATGCTGGAAGGTGGAATTAGGCTGGGTGGCTCGTTTTTTGGCTGGAGCAGACACGATGGGCCAAGTGGCCTCTTTCTGTGCCATAAACTTTCTATGATTCTATGCTATGAAGTTGAGGAAGGAAGTGTCACAGATGGACCATTTGAAGATCAGAAGAGTGGAAATTGGAAATAAAGTTGGTGAAGTTTTCCAGTTCGGGAGGAGAGCAGGAAATGGCACCGATGCAGTCATCAATGTACTGGAAAAAGAGTTGGGAAAGAGGGCCTGAGTAGGACTAGAACAAGGAATGTTCGACTTACCCCACAAAAAGACAGGCATAACTAGGACCCATGTGGGTACCCATAGCAACACCTTTTATTGGAACAAAGCGAGTGGAGTGGAAGGAAAAGTTGTTCAATGTAAGAACAAGTTCAGCCAGGCGGAGGAGGGTAGTGGTGGATGGGGATTGATTGGGCCTCTTTTCAAGGAAGAAACAGAGAGTCCTCAGACCGTCCTGGTTTGCAGGGGGGGGGGGGGGGGGGGAGCGGGTGGAAGTGTAGAGAGATTGGACGACCATAGCGAAGAGGAGGCAGTTAGGGCCAGGAAACTGGAAATTGCTAAAATTGCATAGGGCATCAGAAGAGTCACGGATGTAGGCGGGAAGAGACTGGACAAGGAGAGAAAAAAAGTCAAGATAGGAAAAAATGAGTTCAGTGGGGCAGGAACAGGCTGAAACAATGGGTCTACCAGGACCCTGTTGATGTTCTTCTTCCTTTGGACAAGTGATTATCTCACTGATCTGCTAGATGCAGTAGTACTGTGTTTTAATTGTATAGCAATTAAGTATTAATTGTATTCAGGTGATGGACATTAACTGGGGATTCACTTGTGCTCCTCCATATACACGAGCAGACAAACTGGTTGTTGGATTTGGAGGTGCATGTTTGTAATGTGTATCACTGTAAATTAAAGCTTATAAAAGTGTGTAAAGCTTAAGCTCCAGTTCTATCCTTCAACTGCCTAGCTTTCTGAAATAGAACACTGAAAGCACAATATAGGAAGTAAGGTTAATGTGTAAAGGAAATGTGCGTTATGCACAAGATTATGTATAGTTTTGATTACTGAGATGAACCTGACTTTTGGCGACTCAAAGTACTAATACGTACAAAACACCGAAAATATATTGTAAATTAAAATTAAGTTTTCACAGCACATTTTCCAAAGAGCAAATGATTATGAAACATTCAGAATTAACATAAATGTTACAACAGTATAAAGCATACACTTGGATAGAACAGAGAAATAAAACATTCAATTCTGTTCGAACAGATTTGTTGGTCCATAATTTTAAGAAGGCCAACTTCTAAAAAGATAGCTTCCATTACACTGTTCCAAATTCAAGTATGCTGTAAAAACCTTCTCAAGTTTCAGTAATGTTCACATGCTCCTGAAAGCAATTTGAACATTAAGTCAATTTCCATTAAATTTACATACCGCCCTACATTTATAACAATCTAGTCCAAGGACATTGCAATAGTATCACCTGTGCTCTGAACTGGATATTAGCGTCTTTGCATATATGCTTCTTCAATCTCCTCGAAAGGTTCACCAAGAAAACGGTGAGTCAAGGCTTAATCATCAAGCGTTTATTTCACAGTAAGTGAATATTAGTGGCTAGGTTTTACGTTCAGTGGTGAAGCAATGGTGCTCGCTGATGTCCTTGAAGAAAACTGCCCACAAAGATCTAGCGATCTCTGTGGCACAAACTTCCCTTTTCCCAATGGCAATCTAAATCTAGTGCCAAGTCAAGGGGCTCTCTTGGCATGTAACAGCAGTCTGGCGAAAGGTCAGTGACCTCAAACGTTAACCCTGTAGCTCTCTCCACAGATACTGCCTGGCCTGCTGAGTATTTCCAGTATTTTCTGTTTTTATTCAATGTTTTATTATTTACAATTTCCAAAGCAAACACATTAGAATCTTAACTAACTATTGTCTCAGACATCTCTTAACTTTAATGAATACACTTGCTTTAAACACAGCATTTAAGTACATTAACTCTTCTTCCAAATCCTTCCTGTGAAAAATGTTCATAATATCGGAGATATATATCTATACAATTCCATTCCTTTAAAAAAAAAAGATTAAATTATGAGAACCAAAGAGACAAACAAAATTTAGTAAGATTCACTACCAACATGGCTATTGGGAAGTTGCTACACTTCATTGTAAATGAACAAAATCGTTCAATGGCCTGAATCACAGTGCTTTTAATCAGAAAAATCAAGCTGTAACTTCATTACTAAAGTACAGTTTTTTTGCACTTACTTTAGCTCAGATTTCTACTTTCTGAATATAAAATTCATCTTTTCATTTTACTTTGAAAAAGCCGCAGTACTAGAATCTGGGCAACTGCCATTTATTAGCTGGTGCCAAACATCAACAGAGGAATCTTGTTAAATCATACTGTAATAGGACCATGATTAGGTATGCTGACATGCATGCTTGATTTATATAAATAAATCTGGCTCATGGCCAAATGCTGTGATTTGATTCTAGTTTTAAAATGGAGTAATCATTATCTTAAATACAAAAGCAAAGGTTACTAAACAAGATAAGCGCATATGGTGTAGGGGGTAACATATTGGCATGGATAAAGGACTGGTTAGCTAATAGGAAGGAGAGAGTAGAGATAAATGGGTCTTTTTCAGGTTGGCAAGCTGTAACTAGTGGAGTGCTACAAGGATCAGTGCTGAGACCTCAACTATTTACAATCTATATCAATGACTTGGATGAAGGGAACAAATATATGGTAGCTAAATTTGCCGATGACATCAAGATAGGAAGAAAAGTAAGTTGTCAAGAGGAGGTAAAGAGCCTACAAAGCGATATAGATAGGTTAAGTGAGTGGGCAAAAATTTGGCAGATGAAGTATAATGTGGGAAAATGTGAACACTTTGGAAGAATGGAAAAGCCGTATACGATTTAAATGGAGAGAGATTGCAGAACTTGGTGGTACAGAGGGATCACTGGAGTTTAGAAGAATGAGAGGTAATCTTATTGAAATGTACAAGATCCTGAGGGGACTTGATACAGTGGATACTGGGAGGATGTTTCTTCTTGTGAGAGAGACTAGAACTAGGGGACACATTTTAAAAATAAGAGGTCTCCCTTTTAAGACGATGAGGAGAAATGTTTTTCTCTGAGTCGTTAGTCTCTCGAATTCTCTTCCCCAGAAAGCTGGATCATTGAATTTATTCAAGGCTGAATTAGATAGATTTTTGATAGACAAGGGAGTCAAGGGTTATAGAGGGAAGACAGGAAAGTGGAGATGAGACCACAACCAGATCAGCCATGATCTTATCAAATGGTAGAGCAGCTTCAAAGGGGCAAATTGCCTACTCCTGCTCCTAAGTCCTATCTTCCTATGTTCCTATAAAAGCAGCTTTGTTCAAGTTTCTGCTGATGCATATTAGAAGTAACAGCATACCTAAGATATAATTCCCTGTCCAAAGCAACAAAAGTATAATGTGTAGGATTTCAAAAATAAAATTACAGAAGAATTACAATTATCTAAATAGAGATTTTTTTTTTTACTATAAGGCAAGTACAAAGGATGATGTATACTCATCTCTAGACAAACGTTGGAAAATTAGTTTCTTTAGTATAGGGCTATGCCACGAATCCCTGCAACCACAGGAAAGGGTATCCCCTTACAGCACACTATTTTAGTGTCACAATAACAGCCGGGAGCATCACCCACTGGCCAGGCATAATGGGAAATCTCAGTCGCATTGTCCATGATTTTTCATCCATTCATTTAATAGTGGTGCACATTTGAAATTGCACCTATAATGCAAAAGACAATGGAATCTGTTAACTGAAAATCTGCTTAACAGATTATTTGCTATATTCTACTATAAATAAAATTTATTTTGTGTATTACATGCATAAGGGAAGTTGCAATGCAATGGCCAAAAGGGTTACTTCAAAATTACAATGGTCCATGTAATGTTAACTTGCTTAGTTCTAATTTCATTAAAGAACTGTCAACAATGTGTCCTTCAGACCAATAATGAACTGCTTTCGGACTTTTTCCGCACTCATCCCGGTAGCACAAATTGTAATAGAGGTCAACATATAAACATTAACTGAAAAGACAACACAGGTATGCTTCATAGAGTGCAAGATGAAGTGATAAGAAAATCATTTTTCTGTATCTTCCTTCCCCCGCCTTCTGCATTTGAACTTTTGTCTTTGAACTTACTGAAAGGGCAGCAAGAAAAAGCATTTCAATTAATAAATCTAAAGTAAAAAGTAAATTACTAAAACTGTGAATTGAAGATGCTCTGGTAGCTACAGAAGTAGAATACTGAAGTCTCACTCAGAGGGTTTACATTCCTCAGCTCAATCATCATTCAAACTTGAAATTGTCCTCAAAAATACAGGTTTTGCTGTAATTTCTGGAAGCAGCACTGCTCTCCACTCCTGAAGGTTTGAAGAACTGGTTAGATCAATCCCAACCCAGAAAAAAAAACATTACTCAAACACTGACTAGCCCTGATAATCTCCATGGAGACGTTCACAGCCGGAGGGCACAAAAAACTGACACGGCACCATCGAATTTCTGGACGGTAGTCTCCACACTCCAGTTTTGATCCGTTCATGCTCTATTATTTTGAATAAAAACTGTATTGTACCATCTGATTTTTTGTTGCAGATTATAAACATTCTGAAGGTTGTTAATAACTTGTAGTACTTAAAATAGTCATGAGTAAGATGTCAGGGTGAATGGGTTTATTCAAATTGATAAGAGGGAACAGGTTCATTCAGACAAACAAGTGGGGGTTGGTAGGCAGACCAAAATTCTGCAATGATACTGAACGTCAAAGAACTGCAACATGGGAACAGTGCCTTCAGTTCATTGAGGGCAAGCTCTAATTTAGGGAGCTTACTGTGTACAATTTGTTAATGGTTGACTGGTTTAACACAACACTGTCTGAACTCCTTGCTTCAGATAACTGGTGGATACTAAAATCTGGTATTATATTCTAGACTTAACAGAATGTATATACGCATACGAAGTGCAGCTGTTAGTTTCTATTGGTCGGCACCTCCATAATCATATAAATTTCTTAAGTTTCATTTTGTGCAAACACATAGTTCTTGTGACTGGAAAAATGAGTGGCAAGAAATGATGGAAAGAACACAAAAGATATAATAGGGTTTCAATGTGGGGTTGGATAGTAAGGAAAACCAAGTAATAACTGACACCATGTGGGGAGCAAGTAAAAGCGACAAGATCACATTATACCAACAATTTATACTGGCTTGCATTTGGAGCACAGAGAAGACATCTACGCTTAAGTAACTTGGTATATTAGTGTTAATTCAAAACGTGAGTATTTGGCTATTTGCAGTGGCAAATAAAAGTCAGATTTCAGCTGATTTATTGTAAATCTGACCTGTCATTATAAATTACAATAAAATACAACTTTAGGAATGATTACTGTACAAAAAAGAAAGGAACAGGACTGGGGAGTCCACTATAGAGGGGAGTGTGGAATCAGGCCAAGTACAGATAAACGCATTCTCTAAAGTGAGCCATAGTGCAATCCACCACAATTACCCCTGTGCACAACTCCTTTCTCTACTTTCAATCCTCACTGATCTAAATTTTTAGTATTTCATGCAAATGCATCCATCATATGTGCACAGTTTGGAACATAGGAACATAAACAGTCTATTAAGCGCCACAGACCTGCTCTGCCAATCAATCAGTACGCAATTAATCTGCATCTCAAGACATATGGAGCAAAGGTGGGAAAATGGAATTAATACCCTTATCGAACAAAAATCTATTTCAGTCCTGAAAGCTCCAAATATTCCTAGCATTCAATTTTTTTTCCCTGACAAAAGTGGGCGGGAGCGGGGAAGAGTTCCAGGTTTCTTTGTGTGGAAAAAGTGCTTCCAAAATGGTCTAACTCTAATTCTAAGATAGTGCCCCCTTGTTTTGGATATCTTCAGACGAAAGTTTCTCCATATCAACCCGATCAAATACTTTTTTATCACCCCTCAAGTTCCTATCCTCATGGGAAACAAGAGGATTTTATGCACCTTGACTTCATTATTTAACCCTCTAAGCCCTGTTAGCAGTCTGGTGAATCTGTGCTGCATCCCATCCAAGGCAGTCTGGTGCCCAAAAATGAACACAGTATTCCAGATGGGGTATGCCAAGGCTCTTACAACTGAAGCATAGCTTCCTCTTCTTTGTATTCCAGCCGCTTCAGATGAAGGCGAAGATTTCATTAATATTTTTGATTGCTTTTTGTACCAGTCTAGAAGCTTTTAATGATTTGTGTACTTGGACTTACAAATCCTTTTGCTCCTCTACAGTCCCTAGTTTCTCACCATTTTGAAAATAATCTGATTTATCTTTCCTGGATCCAAAGTGGATGATCTAAACTTGCCCACATGGAACACCATTGCATAGCTTTTCCTACTCACTCAATCCTACTACGTCCATTGCAATTTTCTGTTCTACTACTTTTACTACTGCTGTTGGATAGAGTGTTTTGACCCAATGACAATGAAGGAATATTTCAAAGTCAGGATGGTGTGTGACTTGCAGGGGAACTTGTAGGTGTTCCCATGTGCCTCCTGGCCTTGTTCTTCTAGGCAGTTGAGGTGTAGATTTGGAAGATGCTGTCAAAGAAGCCTTGGAGAGTTGCAGCAGTACACCGTAGATGGTACACACTACAGCCACAGTGTGCCAATGGTGGAGGGAGTGAATATTTAAGGTGGTGGATGGGATGCCAATCATACAGGTTGCTTTATCTTGGATAGCGTTGGGCTTCTTGAGTGTTGTTGGAGCTGCACTTATCCAGGCAAGTAGAGATTATTCCATCACACTTCTGATTTGTGCCTCGTAGATGGTGGAAAAGCTTTGGTGAATCAGGAGGTGAGTTACCTGCTGCAGAATACCCAGCCTCTGACCTGTTCTTATAGCCACAGCATTTATGTGGCTGGTCCATTATACTCCTAGTCAATGTGATCACCACTGGATGTTGATGCTGGGGGATTCAGTGACACTAATGCCATTGAACGCCAAGGGGAAATAGACTCTCTTTTTGGAGATAGCCACTGCCTGGCACTTTTGTGGTGTGAATGTTACTTGACCAAGCCTGAATGTTGTCAGGTCTTGCTGCATGAAGGCACAGATTGCTTCATGACCTGAGAACTGGCCAATGGAATGGAATTCTATGCAATCATTAGTGAATATCCCCACTTGATGGCTGATGAGATTGGCGTGTTGCTGCATGAGATGGGTACAAGGTTTGCCCTGTTTGGCACTCCAGCCCACCTTCCGCAGAGACACAGTATCATGCATCAGGTAGACAGCCCAACATTCTGTCACAAATGTTACCTGCCAACCTATTTAACATTTACTGCTTGCTCATGCCCAGCCTCCACAGAGTTTTACATTTCATTACATCTTATGTATACCTATAGGTCAGGCACACAGTCAAGATGCAACATATATTTGAAAACCTCGATACAGTTATATTATTCAAGGGCTTCAGAAATGAAGGCATTGCAACACAAACATGCTCAACTAATGATACTCAGGATGATTCTATGGGTTGGGCAGGTTGAGAACAGTCATCAATAACCTCAACTTGGCAAATGCAGAATTGCTGTAACAGCCATGTCATATTATTTATTGGGAAATGAGAGTAAAGTGGCTGGTCATACTGACCAATGCAGTCATCTGTTATAGCAGCACATTAGCTGATATTACATTGCTTGCTGAGAACCTTGCCAGCCTCTGACAGGATCATCTTATGTTGTGTGGTTTCTTTGCTGGTATCTTTAAACTCTACACTGGTTTCCTTCTGATCTAGAGAAAGCTGCAACAAGTAGGTGTGCCTAGCTCTGCAGACATGATCTGATGTTTACCTCCCTGGCATGTCTTTCTTTTTACATTGTTGCTCTCCAAACATGAAATACTGGACTGGAGACATTTTGAAAACAAACTTACTGCAGGGAGTAAAGAAATCTCATCAGCCAAAATGCACTATAAAAAACACAATAAAAAAAAAGTAGAAATAAAGAGAAAACGGCTAATAAGGATACAGTACTGAAATGTGCTGCAGTCACTACAATAAAAACCAAAAAACATACATAGTCTGTGACAATTTAAGGACTTCTCCACATACGGAGCATCACTCACTCCCATTCCAAATGGCCATACAAGGTAAATACAATAAATGCACTGCAAAAGCCACAGAATCTAAATGTTAATTTAATTGAAATACTTTGTATCAAATCTGGAGCCTCAATGAGGCGAAAGATATCAAATGAACACAAACTCTTGGCTAATAAAATGAATGCAGCAGAATTGCAGCCTGGTATGAAATTAGCATTGATCTTCCTTTCCCAGTTCTGCCATCCTCCATGTTCATTCCATATCAGTTTTCACTGTACAAATCACTGCAGAATTCACCTAGCATATCAATAGGTTGTGTGAAGCCATAAGTATATCAATTGCCAAAGTATGAGACCTTGTTCTGGAAACCATTCCACTTCAACAGTTAGTGCACCAACCAGAAGTTGAATCTGATTGGAGAATCTAACCCTTTGCCCAGTGGCAAAAGGAAGTCTCTCCTGTGACGTAGAGAATTCAACAGGATGGTGTTCAACTCCTGGACGTTGACCACCATCGCTTCTGAGGCCAATACAGAGTTACAGAAATATCTTCACTGCTCCCATCCTGATCCTTTGAAGGGCCCTGGGATGACAAGGAATGCACACAGAAATGTGTGTTTTCAAACAAATGACAAGCCATCCCTTCCTTAACTTAACTGCTTTTCGAGAGCAGAAGTTGCAACCAAAGAATGGGCCATTCACTGCTGCTGGTGAATGGCAGTTAAATATTGTGCCTACACTGTTGCCCTGCAATTCAGCAGTTACATGTGCAAGTTGGATTCCTGTGAATTCTACTGGTCCTGAGTCCACTGGTTTAAGAGATGCATTCCAAAGCCTGAAAGAGCAATGTGTCTCTCAAAGGGGTCAGCTGAAGGGAAGGCATTGAGTATGCTACTGATACTGACCAGTTGGGACAAAGGCAATTTGAGAGACTACTATTTTACTGGGTTCTGCCTGAGCAACCTCAAAATGTCTTGCACTGAGGACTACCAATATGGCTGTCACCATCAGACTGAGGGCATGGAGTATATGCCTATTGAAACCAAAAAGTCCTCTCAAAGAAGGGGCACCAAGTCTGAAAGGGAGGAAAATGAACCTGGGGCAGGAAACTCTTTCTGATGCAGTGCGTAAAAGGGTGCCAACAAATGTCATCTCCTGCAAACAATCCAGGTAAGTTTTCTCACAGTTGATGAGAAATCCTAGAGTGCTGCAAGTGCCTGCTGGATGGCTAACTGTGGACACTCATTATGGTGCTTTTATGATGCAACTGTCCAGATACAGGTAGATATACAAATATATTCTGAGAAGTTCCAAAACAGACAAGCATTTTCTTGCATGCCAGGAAAAGGTTGAAGAGGAGAATCTTGCATTAGTGATCATATTCCTGAGATAAAAATCAAATATTTTTGATGACATGACTGCATTGCCATGGAAAAATAGGTATTTCTCAGTTGTAGAGCAGTTAATATGATTCCATGGCACACGGCCTTAATTTATCAGTATTTCCAAGGATGAGGAAGAGGTTGGTGTTTCTTATTGAACTTTACAGGTTATAAATTCCAGTGCACTTAACT
The DNA here is from genome assembly GCF_036365525.1 of Heterodontus francisci. NCBI lineage: Eukaryota > Metazoa > Chordata > Chondrichthyes > Heterodontiformes > Heterodontidae > Heterodontus > Heterodontus francisci. The sequence goes on along the minus strand of NC_090388.1, from coordinate 59,287,724 downwards.
GTTTCTTTAATCTGCCTAGTTTATGCAGGCTTCACAAACAGTTTTTTGCTGAGAGATCGTTAAATGAAGGGGGTGGTGAGGTGCAGGGTGATAAGAGTGAGATTGAGATTATGGGAGGGGGGACTAATATTTGGACTGGCCAGGCAGGTGAAACAGGACTGGGTCACCGCCAGGAGATTGGGACTGGCGGGGCACAGTCAGGACAGTGGGCCTTGGGATAGGAGAAGGGAAGGAAAGGGTGGCAGGGTCTGGAAGAGGGGGATTGGGAGTGAAGGAGTCTGGCAAATAGGGGTGGAAGAAGAAGGAGACTAGCTAAATGGTGATTGGGTATGTGAGTTTGGGCAGGGAAGAGAGGAAAACTGTGTCTGGAACCTCAGGACGATGGGAGAATGGGCTGGGGTGGGCATCAGAGCCAGTATTTTCTGCTGAGCCAGGACCAGTAGCAGCAGCAACATGATTGGGTGGGGTGGGGGATGACACCAAGAAAGGAGCAGCCAGTAAACGGGTGAATGAAACCTGGGGATATTATTGTTCGTAAATAGTGAAAGATTGTTTCCACTGGTGGACGAATGGGGAACAAGAGTACAGAGACAAAGGATTCTCAGTGCATGGAGAGAGATACTCTCCCGGTTTTACATCACAAAGTCCAACACATGGAGTAATGAAGTGTAGGAGGACTGGGTATCAGCCAGCAGCAGCCCACAGTACTGCTGTGGAGCTGGGGAGGTTGGGGGCGGGGGCAGAAAGGGAAGTAAAACAAACTTTCCCTACAATTTCTTCAACAGCCTCCAGAGTTCCCTTCAAGACCTACTGTTTAAGCCTCTGAATAATTGGAAAAATTAGTCAGAGTTTGCACAGTGCATGCTCCACCTAGTTTATCATGAATTTTGCATAAGAATCCTGAAACAAGCACTCTTTTGTGCATATTTTAAAAATTGATTCAATGCTGATTTCACACAGTCACCAGGGATGCCTAAAAACAGTAGGGACCAAAATGGTGATCATGCTGCCGACATAGGTTAGATGTAGCACTAGGATATTGTGCCCAGAAATTGGTATACATGGTACCTATTTTACACCCCAAAAACAGAGGCAAATGCAAACCAATTTCTATCCTATGTGACCAAATAACTTTTGCCGAATATGGTCCACACAGGGTGCCAGAATGTCAGATCAGGTCCACCACGTAAATTGAGTTTGGCACGCCTGCTTGAGCGCTTTAGGTACCTTTATGGTTAGAACCTGAAGAAGTGACAATTTAGCTACATCAGTTTAATCTGGGCTCATAAAGCTGTGAACTGCACAAACGTTCAAAACACCAATGTTTTACTAATTCCAAGATAATTAGGCTTGTTGATATGCATCAATCTTAACAATAATGAAGTTAATTATCGAATTGCATTTTCTTACAAAAGTAAGAAATGTGGTATTGGTCCTATTTGAACAGTGTGTTATAGTTCAGTTGTTCAACTATTGCTACACATTAATAGCTTGATTCTGATGGGATTTACCAATGCAGCACCTGAATGTGTATCAATCTGTTAATCTTATTAACGACATCACTACAGTTTTTGTGGAAAAAAAAACCATCTGATTCAATTAAAACTGTGTTGCCTTTTTTTCTTGCAATCTTTTCCACACCAAGATAAGAGTACTTTCTTTTCAGATTGAATTTTCATCATTACTTCAACACAATCAGTAACCTGTAGATCATGTCATAAGACAACTCCATTTTTCCACCCAAATAAATTATATTTTTACATATATTCGGCAGATAGGTCAACCCCCCCCTTTTCAGCCACATCATGCCATACTCGCATTAGTAGTCAGGCGGGCTAAAGTGTGGCAAGTCGAAGAGACTTAGCAGTTGGCAGGAAAAAAGACAGAGGCGCAAGGGAAGAGCCAACTGTGTAACAGCCCCGACAATCAAATTTTTCTGCAGCACCTGTGTAAGAGCCTGTCACTCTAGAATTGGCCTTTATAGCCACTCCAGGCGCTGCTCCACAAACCACTGACCACCTCCAGGCGCTTACCCATTGTCTCTCGAGATAAGGAGGCCAAAGAGAGAGAGAGTCAGCCTCAAATTTTGGCCCCACAAATACATATATTTTTTTTAAAACTTACCTTATAACTGGGCACAAAGGATCAAGCTGTCGATACGGGCTGTGCTGCAAAGATACGCAGGAGTGTTAAGGCATGCCCACACAGAGCAGACCTTGCGAACGATGAAGAGAAATGAATCCTCAAGCAAACTGAATGAAGTATGCTGTTTTCAAGCTAAAAGTCGTAACTTTAATTTGTCAAATAACTGCTGCAGCAAGGGAATTTGGTGTTAGTGAAAAACTGTTGCTAGAATGGAAGAAGGAATCTACCCTGAAGATGCCCCGCCCTGAGAACGGGGACTAGTCACTGGCGTGATCTTGAGAAGCATGTATCAGAATGGGTCCTCAAAAATCGCCAGAATGATTACACCGTCACCAGAAATGCAATGCATATATATGCACTTAAGTGGACCAAATCAACCTCTGAATCCAGCAAAGATTTCAGGGCGACAGCTTTAGGTGTAGTCGCTTTATCGAACAAAAATGTCAAGTGTTGTGACAGAAGACCAAGATTGCTCAGAGACTACCGAAAAGACCTCAATGCTAAAATTACCAGTTTCCAGCGATTCATCATCAGATAGTGGCAAAATAATGAATACCCATTATGCCACATTGGAAATATGGATGAAAAGTTCATGAATTTCGAAATGCCCAGGAACCGAACTGTGGAATGGAAAGGTTCAAAAACAGTTCTAGTGAAAACTGCAGGATATGAGAAGACAAGATTCACGGCGGTACTAGCCTGCATGGCCGGCAGAACGAAATTAAAGCCTATGGCAATTTTCAAACATAAAACCATGCCAAACATCAAGTTCCCTAAAGGGGTTTTTGTGCATGTCCATGACAACAGTTGTGTGGATGAGGATGGAGTGAAGTTATGGATTGAAAATGTGTGGAACAGGCATCCTGGCGACCTACATAAAGAATACAGCTTATTAATGTGGGACATGTTCAGTTCCCATATAACCGATAAGATCAAGAGGTGCCTGCGAAGACATAACACACACATTGCAGTTATACCAGGGGCTCTAATGTCCGAAGTTCAACCTTTGGATGTGTGTCTCAACAAGCCATTCAAGGATCATGTTCACACCGAATGAAATAGGTGGATGGTTGACAGAGGAAAAAACCTTCCCCACTTCATGTTTTGAATGGTTTTGACATCAAATCATGGGATTGTTTAAAAAATGCAGAATGCTCAATTCAATGGATGGAGAGGAAGATGATTTGTTGTGGAGGAATGATTATGAAACTGAAAGTGCCACATCTCATCCAGACTGGGTTCCTTACGATGCCAAAGCCAAAGTGACTCCAAATGAATTTGCTGAACTCTTTGCTTCAGATGCCAAAGACAAACAATTTAACAGGTCTTAAAATTTGATTGTGGCTAAGGCATCTTTTTAGAATAATTAATTTATTCAATAAACCGTGCCACATTAATGTAATATGAATTACCAGTGTTTTGCTTTTTCCACATTTCAAAATGGCGACCACCCACACTGGCAGATCACATTTTATATTTGGCATACAAGTCGACCCTATTTTTGGGATGATATTTGGAGGCTTCAAAGGTCGATTTGTATGCCGTGATCTACATATTAAATTCAGAAAGAAAATTACTAATGATAGAATGTCAACAATAACAACTTGTATTTATATAGTGCCTTTAAAGTAATAAAACTTCCCCAGGTGCTTCACAGGAGCATTATAAAGCAAACTTTGACACTGAGGCACATAGGTGATATCAGGGCAGATGGCCAAAAGCTTGATCAAAGAGGTAGGTTTAAGGAGTGTCTTAAAATAAGAAAAAAGAGCTAGACAGGCATAAAGGTTAAAGGATGGAATTCCAAAGCTTTGGGCCTAGACAGCTGAAGGCACAGCCATCAACAGTGCAGCAATTAAAATCAGGGATGCTCAAGAGGCGAGAATTAGATGAATGCAGATATCTCAAAGGGGTTGAGGGCCTGGAGGAGATTACAGAGAAGGGAGGACATGCAGGGATATGAAAACAGGATGGGAATTTTAAAATAGAGTTGTTGCTTAGCTGGGAACCAACTTGATCAGTGAGCAAAGGGATGATGGGTGATTGGGACTTGGTGCGATTAAGGACACAGGCAACACAGTTTTGGATGACCTTAAGTTTACAGAGGGTAGAATGTGGGAGGCTAGCCATAAGTGTGTTGAAATTGTGAAGTTTAGAGGCAACAAAGGCATGGATGAGGGCTTCAGCACCAGATGAGCTAAGGCAACTTAATACTTTAGAGTTTTTATCCAACAAAATGTAATCTGCTTTGTGTAAATTGTTACATTAATGGAAGTCAAAGGTTTCTATTTGAACCTTATTGTCAAATTTCTATTTGAAAAATATACCTTTGAAGTAGTTTTGTTTGGTCTGGCAAGCTCATATCCAAAATTAAATCCTGCCTATGCCACTAATGAGAATTACTTTCTACCTTGGAAACCTGTAGCACAGCTACTTGGTCATTTAATTATATATTTGTCAGATACTGTGGGGGGAATTTTCCTAGGCTGTGGAAGGTGGGTTTAGAGACAAGTGGAGTGGGCAAGTCCCAGAAATTTACATGACTGGAATCCCAATGTGATCCCACCCTCTACTGGCTTTCTCCAGGGGTTGAAAGACTGAAGGAGAACTGGGACCCCTCCCCCTCTTGGATCTGTCACATATGAGGTTAAAAAAACAATTATTAGTTGTTTTAACAATCATGAATTTCCTACCCATGGAACATGTTTTCCACCTGTCAGCAACTTGCCAGGGTCACCAATCTGAGTGCATAGCAGATAATGGTTCTTCAGTGAAACGGACGAGCTGGGAAGGCTTTAATCTGTTACACTGAAGAGCTCCAGCCATGGCCATTGAGATACTGCTGTTCAAAGCACTTCTCTCAGAGTGCATTCACTGCTTGACAGGTGATTACCAACTTCCTGGAGGGTACTTCACTTGTCTAGCACTTCACTCACCTTCAGCTCCACTTCTTGCTGCTAACCTTCACAACAGCATGGGAGAAGCTTATGCAGCTCCCCCCTTCCACCTCTGCTGAGGGGGAAGAGCAGAGTATCAACAGCAGCACCAGCTGCCTTCTCCTCTTGTCGCATGCCACTACACAAGGCAGATAGAATGGACACCAAGATCCAGCTGAAAGGAGGCAAGACCCTCAAAACAGGATCTGCAGGTACAGAAGCAGCTCTCTCAATGTTAGGTCGTTGCTGATAACTGCAGTCTCCTGGAATGATTTCCTTCCCAGTGGATCAGGTGGGCACGCACTGCCAATGGCCGACAAGGTGCCCGTCATTAGAAGGCCACTGTCACCACCTCCTCACCTCTGGCCAGTTCTCTGCCTCTCACCAAGTTGTGTGCTCTCCTCTCCTGCAAGCAGAGATGTGTTTGTAACGGCTTGTGTGGAGAGGAGGGAAGGACACCATTTATGGAAAGTGACTTTGATGAATGGGTGCTAGAAGGCAATAGACTGATGGCGAATGAGTGTGTTGGCTGTTCAGATGGGGATGTGAGGCACCTGCAGTGAAAGGAATGAGTGGAGTTGCAAGGTGTGTTGACCTGGGGCATCCTGTGCAGGAGAATGCTGGTCAAGTCAGACTGGGTCTTGGCACCTGCAATTGTTAGGGCATATACTTGTCACGCCCTCCTGAGGTCCTAGATCCTCTCGGTGCATTGTCTCCAGTTTGGAGGGAGCACACTTCTGCTACTGACTTCCTTGGCCACTTACATACACACCTGCTTGGTTAGAGAGGTGGTCCTCTTTCCCCTGTCCTGGGACAGCTCACCTCACTGCAGCCCCTCAGATCCTGCAGTAGGACCTCCAGGGAAGAGTGAGAGCAGGGGTGAGAGTGGCCAATGACCAAAACGTCTGAAAATTAGTGGCTGAAGAAAAAGTCTGAAATTTTTTTGACAATCATGTAATTATAGCCCTGTTAATGATCTGCAATGAATGCAAATGCTTCCAGGCCACTTCAAACATGTAGAAATATTAGTTTTCCCTTTATCTTTGGAAACCATCAAGACAGTGGACCAATGTACTTGTATAAAATTACCAAAGTGACCTCAGCATTCCAACATTTCAGTATTTAATACAATTAGTACATCATGTAATTATGAGGAATTAAGTAAATTTTAACACCAGAACTGGCAGTTCCGATTTTTTTTGTTAAAGCCGGTCTTCTGGGTGTGAAGGTCAGAAACTGCAAGGGTGTCCAACTTTTTCATGTTTACATTACAGTTTTTGTCCTACACAGGGGGCCGGTGAGCAAAGTTCAGAAAAATAAAGGCATTAGAAATTTATTCTACTATCAAAATAACAAAAGAAAATATGCATTTTTGTGAACAAGCTTTAAATGAGAAGACTAATGTATTAACTTACTTTCTTGATACTATGTTGAACACTGATTTAGGCAAGATACCTAGCATCATTTTTGCTTACATACATAGTCAATGTCTGCCCGCACACTTGATGTAGTGATGCAAAGTATTCTGGATAGATGTCCGCCTATCAGGAGTGATCTCTCTCTCTCTTTTTTCCTTCCCCACCATGTCTGGCCCTCTTTCCCACCAGCACGCCCCCCCCCCCCCCAATGTCGGTCTCACTCTCTTCCGCTGTCAGTCACTCACACTCTTTGTCTGTCTCTCTCTCCGCACCGCCCCCCGGCCCTCCACGTGTGTTAGTCTGTCTCCCCGTTGGTTTCTCTCCCTCTCTGCCTGCGTGTCATCCAGTCGCTCTCTTTCTTTCTCTCTTCCACCGCCCCCCCCTCCCGTGTGTTGATCTCTCTCTATGTCCTTCGCCCTCACTCTCTCTCTCTCTCTCTCTATACACTGCGCTACAATAGTAGGTGCAGCTGATCCCAGCGCACCTGCATTGCGAACTGCCAATCAGCATTCACCCCACCCAGGCAGATCCTGGCCAGTCACAAATACTGACCAATCATAGACAGGGCCAGATTGTAAGCTTTGGTGGGCCAGAAGAAGCCAATGGCAGACTTCCAAAACCGAATGGCCGAAATCCGCCGTTTGGCAGAAATTTCTCATCTGTGGTTGAGACCCCTGGGGCAGGGGGGAGGGGTCAGCCTTCAGGGTCTCCTCTCCATTCCGGTGATTCCTGTAGTCTGAAAAATCCAAGCGCTGGTGGGCCTTTCTGAAACATGCCCAGGTCCCTTTCATTATAAATCCTTCCTTTGACAGAATGGGCATGTTAAAGGCCTGCTCAGGTCAGAAAAAGAAAACCCGACCTGAACTCGACAGAACCACATCGGACTCGAGCCCGATCCGGCCCGAGTCCCTCCATTTTTTCCCCACGCCCGACCAGACCACCGGAATGTTCACTTTACCTACCTTCCGACTCTGAATCTGCAGGAAGCTGCAGCATGAGCGCAATGACGTCACAGAGACGCTCACTGCGCAGACTCAGAGTTCCCCTCCTTGACGTCCCAGACTCCCAGCTGGGGTAGGCTTTTCAACTTTTGACACTTACCAGCAGAGCAAAATGCAACCCAGACCCGGCCTGACCCGACCCGAGCCCAAAAGCCGGACGCAGAAGAGTGACCCAACCCGAACCCGACATGTCGTCAGGTCCTGTCGGGTTCGGGTCGGGCAGCAGGCCTTTAGGACACGTCCTGCTGCCCTTCCTCTCTGATTGGATGGGGTGCCCTGAGGCATATTATTAAATGGTTTGTTCTGGTAAAGAGCAACTACAAAGTACGCATTTCGAAAGGTCGAGTTCCAAACCCAAAAATGGTCCCACCCTTGCGCCAAGGAATAAGTTGAAAAGATTCCATCCTGTGTCCTGGATCTATCAGACAGGCAAGCACAGCCTTCTGACTCCAAAGCAAATTTAACTTGTATTGCATTTCAGTTACAAAGATATATCCCTAGAACAATATGGATGTTATGCCATGTAATGCACAATATATCAGAGCCATTGATTTATGGTAATTGAATAATTGGAAGTCTGATTTTATTACATTGGATTCTGAAACTTGTGTGTTTTGGGGTTGAATTCTCTGACTGTTCATTTTTCTGAGAGAACTGTAAATTAGTGGTCTGGATTATTCTTATATTCATACATATGTGGCATTTATTTTATATATATTCCTGTACCAATGTATTTAATTAGTACCCTTTACATTTTTTTTTTTTAAAACAGCTGAGAATACTCAAAGATGGCACGCAAGAAATACAGGTTGCAGATGGGTTAGCTAGCGGTACTGAAGAAGCTGGGAGCTCATGGGGTTTAGCAATGTTGAAGAAGTGGCTTTGGTTGCACTGAAGGGGATTTGACAGTACTGGGGTAGGAGTGCTGATGTTTCATGGGATGGATGGCATATGGTTTGGCAGTACTGTGAACAAGGAACCTAGAGTTTGGTAGAACTCAAGTGAAATGGGGCATTTCATTCACAGGTAGGTTCCTGATAGCAAGATGATCCTTGGATTAGCATCAATGGTTTGTTGGTTTGTAACAGATCTCTACAAATATTAAATTATTGCTTTCTAATTATTTAATGGCAAAATAGGCCAATAAGGAATACCATATGAAAAAAGCTGTAAAAACCATTCAGGCATTTCAAAGTGCGGCAAAACAGTATGATTAAAGTAGCATTGCACAGAAATTGTAACAGAAATTAAAATGCAAAATATATAGGACACACTTGTTATATGCAAAACGTTTATTATAGATACTAATAAAATTCAGGTAGTTTTGGAAGAAAGAATTCTATTTGTACAATACTTTTCACGACGTCAAGGCATCCCAAAATACTTTATAGTCAATTAAACACTTTTGAAGTGGAGTCACTGTCGTAATGTAGGAAACATGGCAACAGTTTGCGCAAAGCAAGGTCCCACGAACAGCCTCATGATAATGACCAGATAATCTGTATTAGTGATGTAAGTTGAAGGATAAACACTGACCAGGAGACCAGAAAGAACCCCCTGCTCTTTTTTGAAATGGTGCCACAATCTTTTACGACCATCTGTATTTTCTGATTCTTGCTATTCCTAATTTCCACCCATACTGATTCGACTTCATGATCTTCTGAGGCCAGATCCTTTCTCACTAATGTCTTTGGTCATCCTTTACTATCAGGGCTACCCCTCCTCCTTTGCCATTCTATGTCTTTCCAAAATAGCGTGTGCCCTGGAATATTTATTTCCCAAGCTTGATCACCCATGTCTCTGTAATGGCGATTAGATCTAAATCATATACCTCTATTTGTGCCACTAATTCACCTATTTTATTGCACATGCTGCGTACATTCAAATAAAGAACCATTAATTTCATCTTTTTTTACTTCTATCCCCTGCAATGACCTTATTCGCTGATGTACAAATTTTGTTAAACTCTCTGTCCCTTCCTATCTCATTGTGCATGTCTTTACCCACAACACTATACTGTTCCAATGCCTCAACCTTTCTCTTTGAATTTCTAAATCTCCCTTCACCTGAACTCCACCCCCCACCATTAGTTCGCCACCTCTAGTCTTATCTGCTGGCACACTCTTAAGTTGTAGGCTCTGTCCCTTCCTGCCACACTCCGATTATCATTGCCCTTATTGCTAACTTGCCTTAGATTTAGATTTTTTAGATTTAGAGATACAGCACTGAAACAGGCCCTTCGGCCCACTGAGTCTGTGCCGACCATTAACCACCCATTTATACTAATCCTACACTAATCCCATATTCCTACCACATCCTCACCTGTCACTATATTCCCCTACCACCTACCTATACTAGGGGCAATTTATAATGGCCAATTTACCTATCAACCTGTAAGTCTTTTGGCTGTGGGAGGAAACCGGAGCACCCGGAGGAAACCCACGCAGACACAGGGAGAACTTGCAAACTCCACACAGACAGTACCCAGAAATGAACCCGGGTCGCTGCAGCTGTGAGGCTGCGGTGCTAACCACTGCGCCACTGTGCCGCCCTTCTCCTCTTTCTTTATATCACATCTTCCCTCACTTGATCCTTCACCCCCAACTATTTAGTTTAAATCCCTCTCTCCCGCCCTAGTTATATGACTCGCTAGAACACTGGACCCAGCACAGTTCAGGTGAAGACCGTCCCAAAAGTACAGTGCTCACTCTCTCCAGTACTGGTGCCAGTGCCCCATGAACTGAAACCTAGTTCTCCCACACCAATCTTTGAGCCACACATTTACCACTCTAATCTTATTTACCCTACACCAATTTGCTCATGACTCAGGTAACAAACCAGAGATTATTACCTTTGAGGTTCTACTTTTTTAAATTTAGCCCCTAGCTGATTACACTCTCTATGCAGAACCTCTTTCCCAGTCCTAACTATGTCATTGGTACCCACATGGACCACCACAACTGGATTCTCTCCCTCCCACTGCAAGTTCCTCTCCAGCCCTGAGCAGATGTCCTGAACCCTGGCATCGGGCAGGCAACACAGTCTTCTGGACTCTCGCTCTTGGCTGCAGAGAACGGTGTCTATCACCTGACTAGACTATCTCCTACTATCGCTACATTCCTATTTACTCCCCCCACTTGAACAGTTTCCTGTACCATGATCAGTTCACTCATCCACCCTGCAGCCCTTGCTCTCATCCATACCTGTTGAACAATTGCAAGGGTTAAGGTTCCTCCACTTCTGCCTCACTTGCAGTTACACCCTCCTGTCGCTGACCGAATCAGACGACCCTATCCTAAGGGGTGTGACTATCTTCTGGAACCAGGTGTCCAAGTAACTTTCCCCCTGCTTGAGGTATTGCAGTGTCTGTAGCTCAGTCTCCAGCTCATTGACTCTGAGCTGAAGCTCCTCAAGCCGCAGATACTTATGGCAGACATGGCTGCCATGGATCATGCTGGTGCCCACCGGCTCCCACCTACTGCAGCCACAACACATCTCCTGCCCTGTCATCTTTATTATGTGTTAATTATAAATTAAGAAAAACAAATTAATAAACCCCACTACTACTAAGCTCCACTGCTGCTGGTAAAACTTACTATTACTAATAAAACCTTACTGATAAATTACCTGAATCTCAGAAGATTCTTATTCTTTCAATTAATGTTATACTGACCCCAATTAAAATTCCTTAGTTTAGTTAAGAGCAAAAGAGAAAATATTCACCAACCAATCACTTACCTTCTTTGCTGGAACGTCACACATCAATTCCTCTTTCCCCTTCTGCACAGAATTCCCCACGTGAACCAATTTCCCACCTCCACACTCTGACTGCGTCTCGCTCAGGTGAAGACTCCTCCCCGTGCACCCCTTACTCTATGAGGTCTGAAAACCTGACTGCTTTTATAGAGCCTCTAGTGAGTCACTAGCCAGCTTAGCTTCCTGCTACAGTAATTAACACCTACTGAACCAACTACTTTTAGCTGACTGAAGATAACTGCCAATGCCAGGTAGCTCCCTGTTTAACAAGGCAATTTGACTAACTTGAAGTTTAAAAGTTCTGTGTCAGAGCCTGACTCTTAATGTAAATTAAAACTGGAGAAAAACTTACCAGAACTTACCACGTGAACCAAATTCTCACCTTCACACTCTGACCACGTCTCACTCAGGCGAAGTCTCCTCTCTGTGCACCCGAGATGAGTGCTATCAGTAAGCCAAGGCTGTTACAGAGTCCAGACCAAATGCAGAGTTAGTATGGGACCAGGACAAGTAGATATTTAATGTATTACAGATATAATTGGATTGGGAGTTCTTTAAATATAAGATATTTCATCGATACGTGCTTTCCTTTACAGGTCAATGAGGAAGAAATTAAACTCATGGATGCTCATTTTCTAGTGTAAAATCATTTGCAAGACATCCAAGTTTCACATAACAACATGCTGCACAAGAACTATGCCAGAATTACCTATGATGGAAAGAAGAAGTTGCAATTATATAAAGCAAGTTAATGCTCATGCTTGTGTTCAAGTTCAAGGCATTCATCTAGAGGGTGCAAGAACTGTGTCTGATGGTAGGAGTAATTGTTGGTGCTGGTGAGGGGGGTGTTAGGGAGGGGGAAAACAGATCAGTCAACTAAGTCCATTCCTCGATGATCTGCTGCCATAAAGCTCAGATACTGGCAGGAATGGCGAGCCTTGTTCTTCTTCAGCATCCTACTGTAAATTAGTTCATTGCATACTGCAATGCTGCAAGAAGTTCAATGCTCCTCACATTACCCTGCTCTACCATCACTGATCCTTTGCCTCCGTACTTTTTCCTGCTCTGCGGAAAGAGCACCTCCCTCCTTCTGATCACCTCCTCCATAAGGCTGTCCAGAGTAGTTTCTGGAAATCAAGGAACCTCTGCATAACTTCTGAGCCGCCATCTTTGTTTAACAGCAATGGTTGAGAAATATGATTCTGATCCAGAAACGGTAATTTGCCATTCCATTTACAGATTGTGTAATTTTCCCTATTGTGGACTCAACCCAACCCACTAACTCACTGAGCTATGAAATCTATCCCGAGATAAAGCTCTCTGAAATTTCTCACCACCTATAAAGATAACCCAAAATAATATTCCAACCTACATATTCAAGACTATCTAGTTGCTTTCAATAAATTATAGTTCGATGAAGTCCCATCACCAGATAAGTTTTCTTATTTCATAGATGGTTTATATCTAGTATCACCTTTAATCCCATTTTTAAGTTGATACTTATTCAGTTTTTAGAAAAAAAAACATAAAAACAAAAAGCTTGCAGTTTTAATTATTTTCTACATGAGCCATTTTAAATTTGCATATATGAAATAATTTAAGTGAAATTATCAAGTGAAATTATTAAAAACAGAATAATTAAAGCATTTGCCATATAGACGTCCCCTTTTACAAATGTTGGTGCCTGACGTATAAAATACGTTTTTTACTTTATGAAAAATTCACTTGTTTTCCAATGCTATTGTTAAAGTTCCAGGACTTGAGCATAAAGGAAATTAAGTCTGACACTCCAGTGCAGTACTGAGGGAGCACTGCACTGTCAGAGATGTCGTCTTTCAGATGAGACATTAAAACCAAGGCCCCGTCTGCTCTCTCAGGTGGACATAAAAGATCGCACGGCACTATTTTGAAGAACAGGGGAATTATCCCTGGTGCCCTGGTCAATATTTATCCCTCAATCACCACCACATAAACAGATTATCTGGTAATTATCACATTGTTGTGTGCAAATTGGCTGCCACGTTTCCTACATTACAACAGTGACTACACTTCAAAGTACTTCATTGGCTGTAAAATGCTTTGGGACGTCCTGTGGTTGTGAAAGGCGCTACATAAATGCAAGTTTTTTTTTCTTTTTCATCAGTATGACCGTACCAAATTAAATCAGCAAAGGAGATCTCCTCCAGTATGTATTTTTTTAATGTACATATTTGTAATTATATTTTACCTAGATTATTAAAAATGCTCTTTTTCTGCATTTTCCTTTCAGAGGAGTGGCCAACAATTTGATGATAATGCCCAATACTACTAATCAATACTGCTTTAATCATAGAAATTATTTTAATTTTTATTCTCAATTGAAGCCTTTTGAATTTTATTTTATTTTTGTTTTTGCAAGAGATTTAGTTTAGTTATACAGCACTGAAACAGGCCCTTCGGCCCACCGAGTCTGTGCTGACCATCAACCACCCATTTATACTAATCCTACACGAATTCCATATTCCTACCTCATCCCCACCTGTCCCTATATTTCCCTACCACCTACCTATACTAGGGGCAATTGCTAATGGCCAATTTACCCATCAACCAGCAAGTCTTTGGTATGTGGAAGGAAACCAGAGCACCCGGAGGAAACCCATGCAGACACAGGGAGAACTTGCAAACTCCACACAGGCAGTACCCAGAATTGAACCCGGGTCGCTGCAGCTGTGAGACTGCGGTGCTAACCACTGCGCCACTGTTTTAATCCAGTTTTTAATTCCCATATTTTGGTAATATTTTAATTTTAATCTTGGAAACAATTATAATCAAAAAAGTTTTTGCTGGACAGATTTTCATTCTAATCCTTTCAGAATTTATGTTGCACTTCTCACACAACTCATAAGGCCAATGAAAACTTTATTCACTCATCCTAATTTCCAATAGGTGCAGACTTGTTGTTTCAGTCCTAATGATTTTTCTAAGTTTCCGTCTCAAAAATTTACTTTTGGTTGGCCTTTGTAAAAAAACTTAATCCAATTTTGATATAGTTAATAAAAAGCAATAACTGCAGCTCAATTAATTGCCGCCTGATTTTAGTCATCTAAAATAATACTGCTACTGATCAGAAACTGGTTGATATTTTTAAACAAAATAAGGACTACGTAAGGAAAGTTTGCTCGATATAGTAATTGCCTGTTCCTGCAAAATCTTTCCCACCATCCACAATAATGGCACATCTATGAAGTTTTCACAGTACTATTCCCTGAGATGCATACATATACTTAAATACATTTTTAGTTGATCTTACCCCTTTTATTATAAAAAGACCCCTTTTAAAGTGATAAGCGTGAAAGCTATACAGCTCCCGATCACAAAGACTTTAAATAAATTAAACTGAAATATTGGGAAAATTGTCTTTCTGACCATTATTTTCAGTTACTTGTCCCTTTAAAGATCGAGGAAGAAAGCAGCACCACCCAAGTGGAAGCGCCACTGGGTCTCTGGAATGACATCAGTCTGGAGGCAGCAATATTTCGCTGGTTTCCAAAGTTGGGCAGTACAAGTGTTGTAAAACTCGGCGTGGCGTGGACTGCACCTGCCAGCAACAAAACACTTAATCCTGTGTCACATTACGAGTTGTACCAGCGTTTGAAAGGAAGTCAGGTCCGAAGTCCTGTCCCTATCAGCTTGGCACATTTAACAGCAAGGACCCACTCTCCCTGGCTGATCGCGGGCCCTCGACACTCAGCTGTTCACAGCAGGAGGGAGAGGAGGAGAGGGAAAGAAAACCAACATCTCCTAAGCATCTGCCAATCACCCCCTGCCATCTACACCACTTGCATTCAGTTACATTACTAACAACCGTGCATGACTGCAGCTGCTTACTGTCCCTCTGCAGTGCCGAGGAAGTCAAAAGTTTTGTAACTCCATCAATATACACCAATTCCAACTCGCGCCGACCTCTCACCTCCGGGGAAGTTATCGCTCGTCGGTTGCTCTCAGAATGTTCTGGGTAGGTTCTAGAACAAGCTCGCGGACGCTTCGCGCTGTTTACCGACGTTCCTTCCAACAACCGCCAGGTTTGGGGGGCTGACAGACGGAAGTGACGCGCTATGGCCAAGGCAGAGGGAGGAGAGATGCGGGCCAATCGCTGTGCAGTTGGAGTGTGTGTATAAACGAAGTTAAGTTCGTGTGTCACTCACACAAGCTGAAAGCATTAAACAAAACTTTTGTTGAAAAGTGTGCCTGTACACGGGGAAAACAGCAAACACATTGTTTTGTTAATACTTAAATAAAGACAGAACGTGCTGGAAATACTCAGCAGGTCTGGCTCCATCTGTGGAGAAGGAAGCAGACTTAAAATTCAGGTCTGTGACCTTTCATCAGAACTGGCAAAGGTTTGTAAAGGGGCTTTAAGCACGTAAAGGGGGCGGGGAGAGAACAAAAGGGAAGGTGTGTGATAGGATAGAGGGCTGGAGAGATTAACTGACAAGGAGGTCATGGGGGCAAAGGCAAAGAGAGTAATAATGGTGTGGTGAAAGACAAAGCATTAGTGCAGAGGGTGTGTTAATGACAGAATAATGAGCAGCCCTAGCCAAAAACACATACATGAAAAACTTAGTAGGCAGGCACGTGGTATAAAAAATGATGAAACAAAATAAAATGGAACTAAAAATGAAAACAAAAAAGGGCCAGTCATGCTCTGAAATTATTGAACTCAATGTTCAGTCTGGAAAGCTGTAGAGTGCCTAATCAGAAAATGAGGTGCTGTTCCTCCAGCTTGCATTGATGTTCACTGAAACACTGCAGCTGGCCCAGGGCAGAAATGTAGGTATGAGAGCTGGGTGGGGTTGAAATAGCAAGCAACTGGAAGCTTGTGGTCATGTTCTCGGACTGAGCGGAGGTATTCGCAAAGCGGTTACCCAATCTGCGGTTAGTCTCCCCAATGTAGAGGAGACTGCATTGTGAGCAGCGAATACAGTATACTAAATTGAAAGAAGTATAAGTAAAGCACTGCTTCACCTGGAAGGAACACTTCCTTGGGTCTCACATCTGCCTGAGTCGCTACCTTTATCTGCCTTAGATCGACTGGCAGGAGTGGAGTTCATTATATACTATAACAAGGAGGATGCCTGGTGCCAAAGGAGCTATGCACCAAAGTCATCTACCTAAGGTAAAAGGAAAGTAATGAGAACAGTATTTTTTTCTAAATGAGTGCTGTTAACATGTACTCATAGCATAATGGCCAACAATTAATTCACATGGGTTTAAATCATTGACATGAATCCTTCACGGTGTGTTTAGTTCAGGCTTTATAGACCTTGTTCTATTTTTATTACAGAAAAGAAACATGAGAGTGATCTCATAAGGCATTATTTTTAAAATAATGAAAGGCATAAATTATATAAATGAGCTACAAAATGAGGACTGTGTTTGTAAAATCACTTTTGTATTCAATCAGAACCTAAGGACTGCCTATACCTGTTTCCTGTTTGTGGGTGAGTGCAGGTACAATAACATTTTGTCAGATTTAATCATCAGATACTTAGAGGCATCACCTTTATAAGAATCTCCTCCAGGCAAGGCATATTAGACAGGTTTTGTCATTTCGTTTTTGATAATCTACACAAAACAACATGATCTCTTAAAATCATTGGTTACAACGCAGAGGAGGCCACCAAGCCTGCAGCGTCCATGCCAGCTCTCTGGAGAAACAACTCAGCTCGTTCCACTACCCTGCTTTTCCCTGTAGTCCTACATTTTTTTTCTATTCAGATAATTATCTAATTTCCTTTTCAAAGACATGATTGAATGTGCCTCCATCACAATTTCAGGCAGTGCATTCCAGATCCTAACCGCTAGCTGCGTAAAAAAGATTTTCATGTCACCTTTGTTTAAAATCATAGAGTCATAGAGTTATACAGCACAGAAACAGGCCCTTCGACCCATCGTGTCTGTGCCGGCCATCAAGCACCTATCTATTCTAATCCCATTTTCCAGCACTTGTCCCGTAGTCTTGCATGCTATGGCATTTCAAGTGCTCATCTAAATACTTTTTAACTGTTGTGAGATTCCTGCCTCTACCACCCATTCAGGCAGTGTGTTCCAGATTCCAGCCACCCTCTGGGTGAAAATTTTTTCATCAAATCCTCTCTAAACCTCCTGCCCCATACCTTAAATCTGTGCCCCTGGCTATTGACACCTCCATTAAGGGAAAAAACTTTCTTCCTATCTAATAAAAGCAAAATACTGCGGATGCTGGAAATCTGAAACAAAAACAAGAAATGCTGGATTCACTCAGCAGGTCTGGCAGCATCTGTGGAAAGAGAAGCAGAGCCAACGTTTCGGGTCAATTCCGAAGAAGGGTCACTGACCCGAAATGTTGGCTCTGCTTCTCTTTCCACAGATGCTGCCAGACCTGCTGAGTGAATCCAGCATTTCTTGTTTTTGTTTCTTCCTATCTACCCTATCAATGTCCCTCATAATGTTGTAAACCTCTATCAGGTCACCCCTCAGCCTTCTCTGCTCTAAGGAAACAACCCTAGCCTATCCAGTCTCTCTTCATAGCTGAAGTGCTCCAGCCCAGGCAACATCCTGGTGAATCTCCTCTGCACCCTCTCCAATGCAATCACATCCTTCCTATAGTGTGGTGACCAGAACTGTACACAGTATTCCAGTTGTGGTCTAACTAGCGTTTTACCCAGCTCCATCATAATTTCCCTGCTTTTATATTCAGTGCCTTGGCTAATAAAGGCAAGTATCCCATATGCCTTCCTGACCACCTTATCCAACATATAGAATGAATACACAATTATTATTTGCCAATGAGATTACTAGGAAGTGGCACATGGAGGTTTAAGTTCAGTTGCTCAACATGATTACTATAAAGGAATATCTTGGTTTGGTCTATTACTCTTGGCTAAATAAGAAAACTCAGAGCCTCCCAGCCCTTCCTGTCATCTATCACAGAGGGGATGTGTGAGGCAAGTTCTTTACACAGAGGGTGGTGAGTGCCTGGAACTTGCTGCCGGGGGAGGTGGTGGAAGCAGGTACGATAATGACGTTTAAGAGGCATCTTGACAAATACATGAATAGGATGGGAATAGAGGGATACGGTCCCCGGAAGTGCAGAAGGTTTTAGTTTAGGCAGGCATCAAGATCGGCGCAGGCTTGGAGGGCCGAATGGCCTGTTCCTGTTCTTTGTTGTTGTCCCTCTAACCGTCTGTACTTCCTAGGGTCCTAGCACCCATTGTATATTCCCTTGCCTTGTTAGTCCTCCCAAAATGCATCACCTCACACTTCTCAGGATTAAATTCCATTTTCTACTGCTCTGCCCATCTTACTAGCCTTTTATATCATCCTGTAATCTAAGGCTTTCCTCCTCACTATTTACGACACCACCAATTTTCGTGTCATCTGCGAACTTGCTGATCATACCTCCTATATTCATGTCTAAATCATTAATGCACACTACAAACAGCAAGTGTCCCAGCACCAATCCCTGCGGTACACCAGTGGTCACAAGCTTCTAATCGCAAAAACAACCCTCGACCGTCACCCTCTGCCTCCTGCCACTAAGCCAATTTTGGATCCAAATTGCCAAATTGCTCTGGATCCCATGGGCTCTTACCTTCTTAGCCATCTCCCATGCAACATTT
Source organism: Heterodontus francisci (assembly GCF_036365525.1). Lineage (NCBI taxonomy): Eukaryota > Metazoa > Chordata > Chondrichthyes > Heterodontiformes > Heterodontidae > Heterodontus > Heterodontus francisci. The sequence continues at coordinate 59,268,828 of NC_090388.1, read as the reverse complement.
CACTCAGTTCTTTGGACTCTGCTCAGTGTATGTGTGCAGCAGGCAAATTAGTGTGTCATCAGACCTCTCTACTAGCCCATTTGTCTGAGGATTTTGGCAAGGTGGAGTTATTACCTATCACTTTCAGAAAGGTCTACATTATTTTTCTCAACGTAACTTATGTATTTTTCCACTGTGAAACCCATAATTTGTTGACCCAAAGTGTTCCAGCCCCAGTTGTTATGCTGAAGACAGCATTCTTCAGTAATCGTCTATTTATCGGAGTACTTTCTCTTGGCTGCCACAAACCAAATGGACAATAGTGATCACGTTGTGCACTTTCCTTTCTATTTTATATTTGCCACTTACTTTTTCATTCTTCCACTATTGCCTTTTTTGTGAATCCTTGAAACATGTGACTGCAAGATGCTGCAATGTCTTGTAACTTGGCCTTATGAGTTTGTCCTTTTAAACACCTTGTAAATGTTTTTTTCAGTTCAGAGAGCTAGGTCTTTCTGTGTTTGTAACATAGCACCTATTAGACAGCCATCACAAAAATCACATGCAATACACCACTTGAATCAAAGTCACTCAATATTTTACACCTCGTCTGTTAGATTTTCAACCAGTAGTGAGGTAATTAAGGAAGAAAAGCTGGTCGTTTCCTACAAATCGCTAAGCAGGGAAATGTACACAAAATAAAATTCCACACAACAAAGCATTTTATTGCATAAAAATATTTTAAATGCATTGCAACATATTGTGACTTTGAGAATTATACAGCTTATGTAAATATCTGATATGAAAATAGATGGAAAATCCCAAAGCAATTCTTCATTTCAATCAAAACCATATTTGACTTTCAACGGCCTTAGGTCATATTTTATTTCATTGAATATTGTGTCTTTAGATTTGGATAGACTTGAGAGGAATTAAATCCTTTTTGAGCTTTAATACAATCTCCCAATTGGCAAAATACTTACAGGAGAATCTTTCAAGTTATTCTTCTTATACAAAACTGAACTGAGATTATTTTTCATGCAAAACCTCACTCCTAAGGACTATCAAAATCGAAGTAAAGGTTTTAGAATTTATAAGTTCTAATTTTAATCATCACTATCATTTTATAAAATGGGTGCACTTTAGTATCCAGAAAAATAGCAACTAATATTGGACAGAAACAAACTAATTCCCTGTGGAATTAATTAAATGAGTTATCTTAAACAAGGCATATGGTAAAAACACAAGGACGCAATGGAAATATATTAGGATATATTGCAAGGGTTCACAGAAGGTGAAAGTACCAAAACTAGGGCCAACATGATCTCAACGGATTTATTTGAGTTTTTACCTAGCACAATATTACTGAAGGAAGGGATTAAAAATGGGCCTGGTTTTTAAAATGCAGCTGGTGAGGTCCCTTTTCCCCAGAAGTGAGGATCTATATATAAGGGTTTTATCCCTTTCAATAAGATTGGTGTTTTCTGCTGTTGAATGGCAAATCAATATTCCTGTATTCTCCCCTTTACTCTAGCAAGATGGTGAAAGTAGTTTTATTGAATCCTCTTCGATGATCTGAGATTTAGAACTGGAAAGTACGCAGATATAAAAAGTGAACTATCATATGTGGCTTGGAACTCTAGTTCAGATAAGAGATAGAAATTTCAAAGAAGTGAAAATCCTATATTATCTGTAATGGGCAGCTGATCCACAACACCAGATTTACACCCAGACAACAAGTTGAAAATCTCTCCCAATGCCTGAGATTGTGACAAATTCATGGCGGAAAGAAAAACGCAGCAACGATGAGTACCAATCTGGAGACGCAGGTCAGCCATCTGTAGGGGTTTATGGATTGGTGGTCAATGATTTGAACTATCATTTCTTCCACATGGGTTGGGGCTTCATGTTGGGGCAGCCAATGCCAGTCACTCACCTCTTTCTTTTGCTGGTAAAGTGGTGAATGTGATTGTTTGGAGAGAGACTGAAGGATTCCCAAATGCTCAGCTTGTGTCCAGTATGACCATGCAGCTGGCTGAGGTGAAAGTGTGCTTTGCTGCTATGCTATACAATTCCGTAGCTCTGCATTGGATTTATTTAGCAGACACTAACATTGGAAACCTCTTACATGTGATAAATTTCTTCCATATATGTGAAGAGGATCTGTTTACCATAGAAACTGCATTTATCTGCTACAGTATCTCTTCTCACACAGCCCACAGGTACCCCTCTCAACCAAATCTTTCCATACTTCACTTCCACAGTATTACCATCAAGGCTCTGTCTGTAAAGGGAGAAGAGCTCCCACTTCTCTAGACTCTAGTATCTGCCATTTTAACATGCCATGAAAAACAATTTCAAAGCATTGCACTTGAAATTCCCCTTCAAGTCATAGCAGCAGTTATTTTCTGCTGCAATACAATATTCTGCACACCTTCCATGGACCAATTCATGCTACAAACATTGCTTAATTGTTAAAGTAAGGGGACCAAGAAAATATCGGGAGCTCCCTGCATTGCCATGAGCAGAAAATCTGCCCAAACTTATCAGCCTCAGAGGACTGGCTGGATGTGGTTTTATATTCCCTCAGCATGTGAAAAATATGAGTCCTCTTCTCTGTAAGCAAAAACAAATTTATTTTGACAATAAACTTTTGCCCCATTCCTTAGGTCATTATTATAGGCTATTTACTCTCTCTATGCCTATATTAAACCACTGAGATACTTGTAATTACGTCTTCGGCATCCTTACAATGTTGAACAGTTATAGTTCAGACATTTTCCTACCAACACCTTTTCTAGTGTGAATGTCTTGATGAAAGTAAACTGAGATCTCCTGCAGACTGAAATCTATGTCCGTATTAGTGTGGCCTAAATCCAACAATTAACCCTGATTGCAGAAATTGCCTACTGTAGGATACATAATATGTCCACTTCATCTCTTGGCAATCCAAATGACAGAAAATATCACAGCATTATACCACTTTTAGTTCTGGCTTTATTTAGAAATAAAATAATACATGGAAGCAACATACTACACAGAAAATATTTATGAAAATGAACTAGAATAGGTTAAATACACTTTTCTTGGAATGTAATAGTTTCTTTGGACAAAGCAGCTGAGTATTTCTTGCCTTGATAATGTGTTTTTCATTTTTTTTATTCGATCCTGGGATGTGGGCGTCGCTGGCTAGGCCAGCATTTATTGCCCATCTACAATTGCCCTTGAGAAGGTGGTGGTGAGCTGCCTTCTTGAACCACTGCAGTCCCTGTAGAGTAGGTACACATACAGTGCTGTTAGGAAAGGAGTTCCAGGATTTTGACGCAGTGACAGTGAAGGAACGGTGATATAGTTCCAAGTCAGGATGGTATGTAGCTTGGTGGGGAACTTGCAGGTGGTGGTGTTCCCATGTATCTGCAGGCCTTGTCCTTCTCAGTGGTCGAGGTCGTGGGTTTGGAATGTGCTGTCTAAGGAGCCTTGGTGCGTTGCTGCAGTGCATCTTGTAGATGGTGTACACTGCTGCTACTGTGCTTCGGTGGTGGAGGGAGTGAATGTTTGTTTGCGGATGGGGTGCCAATCAAGTGGCTGCTTTGTCCTGGATGGTGTCAAGCGTCTTGAGTGTTGTTGGAGCTGCACCCATCCAGGCAAGTGGATAGTATTCCATCACACTCCTGACTTGTGCCTTGTAGATGGGCGACAGGCTTTAGGGAGTCAGGAGGTGAGTTATTCATCGCAGGATTCCTAGCCTGTGACCTGCTCTTGTAGCCGCGGGTATTTCTATGGCTACTCCAGCTCAGTTTCTGGTCAATGGTAACCCCCAGGATGTTGATAATGGGGGATTGAGCGATTGTAATGCCATTGAATGTCAAGGGGAGATTGTTAGATTCTCTCTTGTTAGAGATGGTCATTGCCTGGCACTTGTGTGGCACAAATGTTACTTGCCACTTATCAGCCCAAGCCTAGATATTGTCCAGTTCTTGCTGCATTTCTACACGGACTGCTTCAGTATCTGAGGAGTCACGAATGGTGCTGAACATTGTGCAATCATCAGCGAACATCCCCATTTCTGACCTTATGATTGTAGGAAGGTTATTGATGAAGCAGCTGAAGATGGAACCCTGAGGAACTCCTGCACTGATATCCTGGCGCTGAGATGATTGACCTCCAACAACCACAATCATTTTCCTTTGCGCTAGGTACAACTCCAACCAGCGGAGAGTTTTCCCCCAATTCCCATTGACTCCAGTTTTGTTGGGCTCCTTGATGCCAAACTCAGTCAAATGCTGCCTTGATGTTAAGGGCAGTCACTCTCACCTCACCTTTTGAGTTCAGCTCTTTTCTGTTCTCACAAGGTGGGTGGCTCTGGTAAAGCCATATTTTATTATCCATCCCTATTTTTCTGAGAATATAATAGTGGGACTTTTCCTTGAACATCTGCAGTCCTTGTAATGGTGTTCCCACAATGGTGTAGAATCACAGAATCATAGAAAGTTTATGGCACAGAAAGAGGCCACTTGGTCCATCATGTCTGGGTGGCCAAAACACGAGCCACCCAGCCTAATCCCAACTTCCAGCATTTGTTCTGTAGCCCTGCAGGTTACGGCACCTGAGGTGCATATCCAGACACCTTTTAAATGAGTTGAGGGTTTCTGCCTTTGCACCCTTTTGGGCAGTGATTTCCAGACCACCACCATCCTCTGGGTGAAAACATTTTTCCTCATATGCCCTCTAATCTTTCTACCAATTTTTGCCCCTCACAATTTTTTACATTTCAATCAACTCTCCCCTCAGCCTTCTCTTTTCCAAGGAGAACAATCCCAGCCTATCCAATCTTTCTCCATAGCTGCAATTTTCCAGTCCCAGCAACATCCTCGTAAATCTCTGTACTCTCTCCAGTGCAATTACATCCTTTCTGTAATGATGTGACCAGAACTGTATACAGTACTCAAGTTGTACCCCAGGCTGTTAAAAGAAGCCAGAGAGGAAATAGTGGAAGGTCTGTCCATTATTTTCCAGTCCTCACTGGATACTGGATAGAAGTGTGTTATGTAGACAATTCCAGGATTTTGACTGTGATAATGAAGGAACAATAGTATATGTCCAAGTCAGGATGACTTGGAGGGAAACTAGGCGGTGATAGTGTTCCCTGATCTTGCTGTTCTTTTTGATGGTGGAGGTCGTGGTGCTGGAAGGTGCTATCAAATGAAGCTTAGTGCATCCTATATTACATACTGCTGCCACAGTGCACCAGTGGTGGAAGGGGAGTATATTGAGTTCAGTGGTTGAAGCAATGATCAAATGGACCACTTTGTCCTGGCTGGCGTCATGTATCCTGAGTGTTGTTGTAGCTGTGGCCATTGTGGCAAGTGGTGAGTATTCCATTGTTCTTCTGACTTGAGCCTTGTGGATGGTGGAGAATCTTTGAGACGTCAGTGGGTGGTGAGTCACTTTCAAACATAATGTAAAATTCTATCATATTATGGTCACTCATCCCTAAAGGTTCTTTTACAACAAGATTATTAATTAGCCCTTTCTCATTATATAATACTAGATCTAAAATAGTCTGTTCTCTAGTCGGTTCCTCAACATATTGCTCTAGAAAAGCATCCCTAACACACTCCAGAAACTCGCCCTTTCACAGCATTAGTGCTCATTAGGTTTACCCAGTCTTTGTGCAGATTGAAGTCACCCATGATTACTGTATTATCCATGCTACATGCTTCTGTAATCTTCTGATTGATACCATGCCCCACACTACTACTACTGTTTGGTGGCCTATAAACAACTCCTACCAATGTTTGCTGCCCCTTGCTGTTTCTTAGCTCCACCCAAATAGATTCCACATTTTGTTCTTCCGATCTGAGATCCTCCCTTACTAATGTACTGATCCCATTCTTTATTATCAGCACAACAACACCTCCTTTTCCCTTTTGCCTCTCCTTCCTAAACGTTGAATATCCTTAAATATTCAGTTCCCATTCTTGATCACCTTGTAGCCATTTTTCCGTATTGGCAATCAGATCTTACCCATTTTCCTCTATTTGTGCCTTTAAGTCATCTACCTTATTGCGTATGCCACATGCATTCAGGTAGAGTGCCCTTAACCTTGTCTTCTTGACATTATTTTTCATTCTCAGCCTAGTTGATGCTTGCTTTTGTTTCGCCTGCCTTCTAATGTTGCTTCCTACTTTTCTACCTCCTGTTACCAACTTTACTTCCTTCCTATTTGAGCTACCCCTCAGGTTTCCATCCCCCTGACAAGCTAGTTTAAACCCTCCCCAACAGCACTAGGAAATCCCTCTCCAAAGATATTAATTCCAGTCCTGTTAAGGTGTAGCCCGTCCATCTTGTACAGGTCGCACCTGCCCCAGAACCGGTCCCAATGCCTCAGAAATCTGATGCCCTCCCTCTTACACCAATTTTCCAGCCACGTGTTCAATCAATCAATCCTCCTACTCCTATTCTCACTAGCACGTGGCACTGGGAGTAACTCTGAGATTACTGCTCTTGAGGTCCTGCTTTTTAATTTCCTTCCTGATTCCCCAAAATCTTCTTTTAGAACCTTATCCCTCTTCCTACCTATGTCATTGGTACCAATGTGGACCACGACCTCTGGCTGTTCATCCTCCCCCAGAAGAATGTCCTGCAGCCACTCCGTGACATTCTTGACCCTGGCACCAGGGAGGCAACACACCATCCTGGAGACACATTTACTGCTACAGAAACACCTGTCTGTTCCCCTACCGAATCCCCTATCACTATTGCTCTTCCTTCCCTCCTATGCAGCTGAGCCACCCATGATGCCACGGACTGTGCTCTGGCTGCACTTCCCTGAGGAACCATTGCCCTCACCAGTATCCAAAATGGAAAACTGATTAGCAAGCAAGATAGACTCAGGGGACTCCTGCACTGCCTGCCTGGTTCTCTTAGACTTTTTGCTGGTCACCATCCCCTCTCTGCTTGCATGCTCCTAACCTGTGTGACCACCTCCCTAAACGTGCTATCCACGTAGTCCTCTGCCTCATGGATGCCCAACAGTGACTGTAGCCACCGCTCGAGTTCTGAACTCGGAGCTCAAGCTTCTGCAGCCGGTGACATTTCCTGCAGATGTGTTCATCTAGGACACGTGGTGCATCCATGACTTCCCACATACCGCAGGATGTACATTCCACTTTGCTGAGCTGACCTGCCATATCGTAACTTTAAAAACTATTTAATACAGTTAGAAGTAGAATAACTTACCAGTTACTCACCAATCAGCTTCTTCCCCTGTACCGAAGAGAGAGGCAGCTACTGGAGGCTGAGAAAAGTAGAAAAAGAAAGGAGCCCCTCCGTCACTGAACTCACTGATATTTCTAATGTCCAAAATAAAGGTTTAAGCAAAATGTAATAATAAAACAATAAATATTTCACAACAACTTGATTAAATTTATCCACTGAATTGATTTTGTGTCTTCATTAAAATTTTTACTTGACGCTCTCAACCTGTTCCTAAAACCTGGGCTTAGACTTTTTGCCCAGATCTGGTGACTCTGAAGTGTAGTTTAAACCTGCAGTCCAAATATGGGCAGTGTACCTAAGTTTTCAGGAAGCACCACAACTGTTTAGTCATTTGTACTGATTGAATGGGCTGAATTTTACCAGCCCTCCGACATCGGGGGTTGTGGCAGGGGGCCCCGGAATATCCTAGCGGGAAAGGCCCGCTATGACCCCCAACGCCGGGTATGTCCCATCCCTTTTTACTGGTGGTGTCAGGGCCTCGGTGCGCACCACCCCCGCCGCTCGGCGGTGCCATCCCAATTTAAATATGCAAAGCGCTACTTACCTTTCCTGATTATGCATCCCGCTGCTTGTCACTCCTCAGTTCCACAATTTTCGCTGAACGGGCAGCTGTCACGTGCCATCCCGTTAACGAATGAGAGAAGCCGGTGGGACAGCAGAAGAGGGAGCAATCAGAGACAGTGCAGGTAAGTCTCTTTATACCGGGGTCTCCACTCTGCATACTTGAAGGGAGGTGGGATGGGATTACTGGGGGCACAGCTCTGCATACTTGAAGGGGGGTGGGGGGGATAATAGGATTACTGATGGCACAGCTCTGCAGGCATGAAGGGAAGTGGGAGGGGGCTGGGATTACTGGGGGCACAGTTCTGCAGGCATGAAGGGAGGTACTGCGTGCCCTTCCTCTGTAAAGTGAGGCCGCTCTGTGTTGTTTGTTTGTGTGACTGAGGGAGCAATGACACTCCAATCACCCTGTGAGTGGGGAGGGTGCCATAAATGGCAGGCATGTAAAGGTTACCTGGCTGGTGGGGCAATCGATGCAGCTGGTAGAATCTTGATGTGGTGCTAAGACAGGCAATGCCTTGCCAGGCCACATAGTTAATGCATGAAAGCACCTGATGTAACAGTCAACAACAATGCCTGCCCTGTTAGGAACCTCCGAAGAAGTGAGGGATACAACTTTATTTGTCACTTGGAGATGGGCATGGTTCAACCTATATTGTCTGAGTCGCTTCTCGTGAGGATCCATACGTGCCGCAGGCAAAACTGCAGGCTGGTGCAGCCCACATAGAGGCCACCAGTCGTGAGCAGCAGCAGCCCATAAGGGGAGTTTGCCAGGACAGATTGCCATGCAGCTACATGTCCTGCATGACATACTTGCAGATGTATGAGCGCCAGTGTCAGAGGCGACTGTGGATGTCAAGAGAGGCGGGAACGCATCTCTGTGCCCTGTTCAACGATGACCTGCAACTGATGGGCTTCAGTGGACATCCTGTGCCTGTGGCCCTCATAGTGACAGTGGCTCCTAATTTTTATGCCTCTGCATCATTTCAGGGGCCCACTGGAGTCCTTTGCAGGGTCACACAATCAGCAGTGCACTGCTGCATCAGGGAGGTCACCGATGCCCTGTACCGCAGGGCAGGTGACTATGTCCGCTTCACGATGGACCCTGAGAGCCAGGCCCAGAGGGCCATTGGTTTCGGCTCCATCGTGGGATTCCCACAGGTGCAAGGGGTCGTAGATTGCACCCATGTGGCCATCAAGGCTCCCGCTGGGCAACCAGCTGCATATGTAAATCATAAGGGATTCCACTCAATCAACGTGCAGCTCGTATGTGATCATCGGAAACGCTTCATGCAAATCTGTGTCTTCTTCCAAGCAGCTGCCATGATGCTTTCATCCTGCGCCAGTCCCAGCTGCCATTACTGTTTACTGAACTGGCTCAGATGGAGGGGTGGCTTCTTGGGGACAAGGGCTACCCCTTGCAGACATGACTCCTGACACCAGAGACACCCCAAAACTGGTGCAGAGGAGTTGCAATGGAGCTACAAGAGCCACCATTGAGCAGGTGATCAGCATGCTGAAAATGCACTTCCGCTGCCTGGATCGATCGGGTGGTGCCCTGCAGTACGAGCCAGGAAGGGCAGCTTGTATCGTTGCTGTTTGCTGTGCTCTGCACAACTACACACTCAATAAGTGGGATGCCTTGCAGGATGAGGACAGACGTAAGCAGGACTCCTCCTCAGACAATGAGGACGTTGAGGACTTGCAGCAGGAAAGGCGTACAGGAGGACAGACAGCATCCAGGCGCCGCATGCAGGGCAAGCAAGAGATGCACGGCAATGCCTTATTGATCAAAGGTTCCCCACACCATTGGAACCACCATAGGCTCTGCAAGCCACCTAGCACCCTCGTTTACCTGTTGTGCAGCAGTCCGCATTTACAACATCTTTGCATCCACCATTACTTGCCCACACAGCCTGGTGGAGAGTGAGCAGGGAGGCATCGCTGAACTGTGGGGCCACCCTAGAGCACCCCTCTGCCATCTTCGGTTTTTGCTCTGGTCCTTTAAACACAAAGGTGATTCCACAGTGTAACTGCTGTAACTTCTGGCTGCAAGGTTTTTTTTGTGCATGCTTGAAAACTAACGCAGGGCGAGTGGGGAAATTTGTGCTGTTGTCCTGGTTTTTCATCTGTGACAGATCGACACGTGTTCACATACACTTTACTTCTGCAGCAGCTGATTATAATTATTGGTGTAATATTTCTGGTTTGCAATGCAGCTAGAATATTAACATATTTTCCTGGTTCTTCAGGAAGTACTTTTAATTCCAGTTATGTGTCTTTTCACATAACAGTTAGCAGAGAAAGGAATACATATTAGTTTACGGCTTTTCACATTCAGGTAATTAAAAGCCTATAGTATGTAGATATTCTAAAATTATGCTTTTATTTCTGATAATGTTTTTGCCTTTCATGCTACATTCAGTCTTGCGTTCTGGTATGTGCAAAATTAAGATTATTCACCCAGGTGCAGCACACCTACATGAAGGAATGTTACTCTTGAGTGGAAGAAAAGAATCTCAACTGCACTGGACACTGGGACAAAGCAGATTAAGTATGTGGCAGCAAAGCAGAAGTGGCATCACAGACCTGAAAGTTAACTCTGCTTCTCTCTACATAGATGCTGCCAGACCTGCTATGTTTCTCCAGCACTTTCTGCATTGCTGCCACATTGCCAGCATCCCCACTCTTCAACAGTGAGGTAAGTATTTATTTGGCAGCTGTCAGAAAGCAGGTGCTGGGGTGCTTTAAATAGGGCCCAAGCACCTGCTACACAGCTGAGCCAACGTCCATCATGGCGCCAGATATCCCACCTCACTCCATGTAATATTGGGGGGGGGGGGGGGGCGGCGTCGCATCACCGTGATGCTTGTGAGCCGCCGCGCTTAATATAGTGGGGGCTCAACGACAGGCGATTCGTGCGGGCGGACCACGATCTTCAAAGTCGGCGCGCTTGTAAAATTCAGCCCAATATTTCCCTCCAGTATTAATAATTTTTACTCAGTACCATTTCATAAAATCATGTTGTAAAACAAGCAAACTTCAAAAGTTTAACTGAACAAAGAAAGAAAGAACAAATAACAGTACAGCACAGGAACAGGCCATTCGGCCCTCCAAGCCTGCGCCGATCTTGATGCCTGCCGAAACTACCACCTTCTGCACTTCCGGGGCCCATATCCCTCTATTCCCTTCCTATTCATATATTTGTCAAGATGTCTCTTAAACGTCGCTATCGTATCTGCTTCCACCACCTCCCCTGGCAGCAAGTTCCAGGCACTCACCACTGACTTAAATTTTTTACTGAGTTTTTTTTTTCAAAAGACTGTCTTCAACAGCACGCATCATTTACCTATTATAATGAAGGCCTTTTCTGAAATTGGGGTCTGCGCACACCTATAACGTCACTTGCATAATTTGTCCAGCACATCATGTCGAATCCAGAGGGTAAGTAGCTTTCAGAAACTGAATTTAAAGAAATTCTCACCTCCATTAAGGTAAATCCCTGGTTAGTCGTTTTAGACTTCTAGGGTACTTTTGGGTCACGTTTTTGCTGTTTTGATTATTGTTTGGCTGGTAAATAGTTTTGAAGTGTCCATTTGTGGAGAGCTACAACTGTACACTACAAAACTCCATAAACTTGTACAAAATCACGATCTGCCATACACACTCCTCATGAGGTCAAAATCTAGCATATTCCTTTCTAATTATTTTGTGGTCTCCAAAGCATCTGATACACTGGGACAAGCCAAAGGACCAAGTTAAAAATAAGATCAGTGAGATTCCTCTGTAATTGTTGTTCTCACTGAGATACCCCAAGTTGTGGATAGAAACCACAGTTTCACTTTGGAACAATGAGGCTATGCATACCTTAAAAAGAAAATCCTGTTCACCAGCCTCACAAAAGGTAGCTCCAAAATGATTCTGTGGTTTCTGGCATTCCCTGCATCACCCATTCTTCCCCTCACAATAGCAGTCACAATGCTCAAGGTTGACATGTATGTGTCAACTCCCAGATTATAGGCTTGAAGCTTACACTCCTGAGTATGTTTACATAAATCATAAAAGCAAAATACTGCAGATGCTGGAAATCTGAAATAAAAACAAGAAATGCTGGAAATACTCAGCAGGTCTGGCAGCATCTATGGCGAGAGAAGCAGAGTTAACGTTTCAGGTCAATGACCCTTCTTCAGAACTGGCAAATATTAGAAATGTAAAAGGTTAAAAGCAAGTAAAGCAGGGGTGGGGCAAGAGCTAACAAAGGAGAAGGTGTAGATAGGACAAGGTCACAGAATAGCTGACCAGAAGGTCATGGAGCAAAGGCAAACAATATGTTAATGGTGTGTTGAAAGACAAAGCATTAGTCTTTAACGGACTGAAAATTGAACAGCCGCAAGTACAGACATGAAAAAAAACAGTGGGTAAGCAAACTGAACAAACTAAGATGAAATAAAATAAAATAAACACAAAAAAAATATTAAAAAAGGATAAAGAAAAAAAAACTAAAAATAAAAGTCATGCTCTGAAATTATTGAACACAATGTTCAGTCCGGCCGGCTGTAGTGTGCCTAATCAGTAAATGAGATGCTGTTCCTTGAGCTTGCGTTGATGTTCACTGGAACACTGCAGCAATCCCAGGACAGAGATGTGGGCATGAGAGCAGGGGGGAGTGTTGAAATGGTAAGCAACCGGAAGCTCCGGGTCTTGCTTGCGGACTGAGTGGAGGTGTTCCGCAAAGCGGTCACCCACTCTGCGTTTGGTCTTCCCAATGTAGAGGAAACCACATTGTGAGCAGCGAATACAGTATACTACATTGAAAGAAGTACAAGTAAATCGTTGCTTCACCTGAAAGGAGTGTTTGGGGCCTGGGATAATGCGAAGAGAGGAGGTAAATGGGCAGGTATCACACCTCCTGCGATTGCAGGGGAAGTTGCCATGGGAAGGTGACAAGGTGGTGGGGGTAATGGAGGAGTGGACCAGCGTGTCACGGAGGGAACGATCCCTTCGGAATGCTGACAGGGGAAGGGAGGGGAAGATGCGTTTGGTAGTGGCATCACGCTGGAGGTGGCAGAAATGGCGGAGGATGATCCTTTGGATATGGAGGCTGATGGGGTGGAAAGTGAAGACAAGGGGAACCCTGTTGCGGTTCTGGGAGGGAGGGGAAGGGGTGAGGGTAGAGGTGCAGGAAATGGGCCGGACACGGTTGAAGGCCCTGTCAACCACAGTGGGAGGGAATCCTTGGTTGAGGAAAAAGGAAGACATATCAGAAGCGCTGTCATGGAAGGTAGCATAATCAGAGCAGATGCGTCGGAGACGGAGAAACTGGGAGAATGGAATGGAGTCGTTACAGGAGGCAGGGTGTGAAGAAGTGTAGTCGAGGTATCTGTGAGAGTCGGTGGGCTTATAATGGATATTAGTTGACAGCCTATCCCCGGAGATGGAGATAGAGAAGTCGAGGAAGGGAAGGGAAGTGTCGGAGATGGACCATGTAAAGGTGAGAGAAGGGTGGAACTTAGAAGCAAAGCTGATAAAGTTTTCCAGTTCGGGGCGGGAGCAGGAAACGGCACCAAAACAGTCATCAATGTACCGGAAAAAGAGTTGGGGGAGGGGGCCTGAGTAGGACTGGAACAAGGAATGTTCGACATATCCCACAAAAAGACAGGCATAAGTAGGACCCATGCGGGTACCCATAGCAACACCTTTTACTTGAAGGAAGCTAGTGGAGTTGAAGGAGAAGTTGTTCAATGTGAGAACAAGTTCAGCCAGGTGGAGGAGGGTGGTGGTGGATGGGGACTGGTTGGGCCTCTGTTCAAGGAAGAAGCGGAGAGACCTCAAACCGTCCTGGTGGGGGATGGAGGTGTAGAGAGATTGGACGTCCATAGTGAAGAGGGTGCCAGGAAACTGGAAATTGTCAAAATGACGTAGGGTGTCAGAAGAGTCACGGATGTAGGTGGGAAGAGACTGGACCAGCGGAGAAAAGATGAGTCAAGATAGGAAGAAATAAGTTCAGTGGGGCAGGAGCAGGCTGACACAGTGGGTCTGCCGGGACAGTCCTGTTTGTGGATTTTGGGAAGGAGGTAGAAGCGGGCTGTTCGGGGTTGTGGTACTATGAGGTTGGAAGCTGTAGAGGGAAGATCTCCAGACGAGATGAGGTCAGTGACAGTCCTGTGGACAGTAGCTTGGCGTTCGGTGGTGGGGTCATGGTCCAGAGGGAGGTAGGAAGAAGTGTCTGAGAGTTGGTGCTGAGCCTCTGCAAGGTAGAGGTCGGTACGCCATACAACAACAGCACCACCCTTGTCTGCAGGTTTGATGACCATGTCGGGGTTAGACCTGAGAGAACGGAGTGCCTCAAGTTCAGAGGGGGACAGGTTAGAGTGAGTGAGGGGGGCAGAGAAATTGAGATGACCAATGTCTCGCCGACAGTTTTCAATGAAAAGATCCTCGGACTGCTATTCTCGCCGCATCCTGAGATCCACACTCAGTGCTATGCGCCACCACATGCACACACTGGACCTCTCTCTCCAGCAGCACCACCTCACCTTATCTCAAAGCTGTCTACTCCATAGTTTCATTGCATCCTTCGTCTCATCCGACGCATTAAAAAACATTTTTTCTTCCTTTCAGGTGTCAAGGAACGCAAGCTCCAGCAGCTGATGGGGACTAATACCCATCCAGATCCTTCTTTCCCTTCACTTCCCTCTGACCCCACCCCTTCTGATCTGACCCCTTACCGTGTATTCACTATACCCTATGACCTCCCCCTCTCTGACGCTGAATGTTCTGTACTCAGCAAAGGTCTCAGTTTTATCCCCTTACGCCCCCACCTCAATGAATTTCGCGCTCAGCATGACGCGCTCGGCATAACGTTCAGCTCTTCTTCCGTCGCATCCACTTCTTTGACCAGAAGTCCTTCCCCGGATCAGTAGACCCATTCATCTGCCTCCAGCATTCTCCCTCTGCCTGGACCCCTCCCCCGGCCTCTTACCCGCTCTTGATCTTTTCATTGAAAACTGACAGCGAGACATTGATCATCTCAATTTCTCTGCCCCCCTCACTCACTCTAACCTGTCCCCCTCTGAACTTGAGACACTCCGTTCTCTCAGGTCTAACCCCGACATGGTCATCAAACCTGCAGACAAGCGTGGTGCTGTTGTTGTATGGTGTGCCGACCTCTACCTTGTAGAGGCTCAGCACCAACTCTCAGACACTTCTTCCTACCTCCCTCTGGACCATGACCCCACCACCGAAGATCAAGCTACTGTCCACAGGACTGTCACTGACCTCATCTCCTCTGGAGATCTTCCCTCTACAGCTTCCAACCACATAGTCCCACAACCCCGGACAGCCCACTTCTACCTCCTTCCCAAAATCCACAAACAGGACTGTCCCGGCAGACCCATTGTGTCAGCCTGCTCCTGCCCCACTGAACTTATTTCTTACTATCTTGACTCTTATCTTTTCTCCGCTGGTCCAGTCTCTTCCCACCTACATCTGTGACTCTTCTGACGCCCTACGTCATTTTGACAATTTCTAGTTTCCTGGACCCAACCGCCTCCTCTTCACTATGGACGTCCAATCTCTCTATACCTCCATCCCCCACCAGGACGCTTTGAGGGCTCTCCGATTCTTTCTTGAACAGAGGCCTAACCAGTCCCCATCCGCCACCACCCTCCTCCACCTGGCTGAACT
This sequence comes from Heterodontus francisci, assembly GCF_036365525.1. Lineage (NCBI taxonomy): Eukaryota > Metazoa > Chordata > Chondrichthyes > Heterodontiformes > Heterodontidae > Heterodontus > Heterodontus francisci. The sequence continues at coordinate 59,253,321 of NC_090388.1, read as the reverse complement.
TGTTCTCACATTGAACAACTTCTCCTTCAACTCTACTCGCTTCCTTCAAGTAAAAGGTGTTGCTATGGGTCCTAGTTAGAGAGTCATAGAGTCGTACAGCATAGAAACAGGCCCTTCGGCCCACCACGTCCATGCCGACCATAATGCCTATCTATACTAATCCCATCTGTCTGCATTAATTCCATATCCCTCTATGCCTTGCTCGTTCAAGTACCTGTCCAGATGCCTCTTAAATGTCGCTACTGTTCCTGCCTCCAGCATCTCCTCAGGCAGCTCATTCCAGATACCCACTATTCTTCGTGTGAAAAATTTACCCCTTTCATCCCCTTTAAACCTCCTCCCTCTCACCTTAAATCTATGCCCTCTAGTTTTAGTCACCCCTACTATGGGAAACAGACTCTGGCTATCTACCCTATCTATGCCTCTCATAATTTTATATACCTCTATCATGTCCCCTCTCAGCCTCCTTTGCTCCAGGGAAAACAGACCCAGCCTATCCAATCTCTTTATAACTCTAACCCTCCAAACCAGGCAACATCCTTGTGAATCTTTTCTGCACCCTCTCTAGCTTAATCACATCTTTCCTGTAGTGCGGCGACCAGACTGCACACAGTATTCCAAATGCGGCCTCATCAACGTCATGTACAACTGTAACATGACGTCCCAACTCTTGTACTCAATGCCTCAGCCAATGAAGGCAAGCATGCCATACGCCTTCTTCACCACCCTGTCTACCTGTGTTGCCACTTTCAGGGAACTTGCACCCCAAGGTCTCTCTGCTCAACAACACTCCCCAGGGCCCTGCCATTTACTGTATATGTCCTGCCCTGGTTTAACTTCCCAAAATGCATCACTTCACACTTGTCTGCGGTAATTCCATTTGCCAGTCCCTTGCCCACTTTCCCAGTTGATCTATATCCTGTTGTAACCTTAGACAACCTTCTTCACTGTCCACTATACCACCAATTTTGGTGTCATCTGCAAACTTACTAATCGTGCCCCTTACACTCACATCCAAGTCATTAATATATATGACAAACAACAGAGGGCCCAGCACCAATCCCTGCGGCACATCACTGGTCACCGGCCTCCAATCTGTAAAAACAACTCTCCACTACCACCCTCTGCCTCCTATCACCAAGCCAATTTTGTATCCAATTTGCTAGCTCACCCTGGATCCCATGTTTTCGAACCTTCTGGACCTGCCTATCATGCGGGACCTTGTCAAAGGCCTTGCTAAAGTCCACGAAGACAACGTCCATCGCCCTGCCCTCGTCAATCCTCTTGGTCACCTCCTCGAAAAACTCAATCAAATTCGTGAGACATGATTTCCCATACACAAAGCCATGCTGACTACCCCTAATCAGACCATGCCTTTCCAGATGCATATAAATCCTGCCTCTCAGAATCCCTTCCAATAACTTTCCCACCACTGATTTAAGGCTCGCCGACCTGTAGTTCCCTGGCTTATCCCTGCTGCCCTTCTTAAATAAAGGCACAACATTAGCTATCCTCCAGTCTGCCAGTACCTCACCTGTGGCTAACGATGATACAAAAATCTCTGCCAGGGCCCCAGCAATCTCCTCCCTTGCTTCCCATAGCATCCTAGGATACACCTGGTCAGGCCCTGGGGATTATCCACCTTAATGCGCTTCAAAACCTCCAACACCTCCTCCTCTGTAATGTTGATATGCTCCAGGATATCGGTGTTCCCTCCCTTGAACTCACTAGCTTCCATGACCTTCTCCACGGTAAATACGGACGAGAAATATTCATTTAAGACCTTGCCCAATACCTGTGGCTTCACACATAAATTGCCACACTGATCCTTAAGGGGACCTACTCTCTCCCTAGCTACCCTTTTGCCCTTAATATACTTGTAGAATCTTTTAGGATCCTCCTTTATCTTATCTGCCAGGGAAATCACATGGCCCCTTTTTGCCCTCCTAATTTCCTTCTTAAGCGTAGTCCTACATCCCCCGTATTCCTCGAGGGACTCACTCGATCCCAGCTGCCTATACCTGACATATGCCTTCTTCTTTGTCCTGACCAGGCCCTCAAGATCACTCGTCAACCAACGTTTCCTAAACTTGCCAGCCTTGCCCTTCCATCTAACAGGAACATTCCAGCCCTGAACTCTTCCTATCTCACTTTTAAAAGCCTCCCACTTGCCAGACGTCCCTTTACCTGTAAACAGCCTCTCCCATTCAACTTTTGAGAGTTCCTGTCTGATGCCATCAAAATTAGCCTTCCCCCAATTTAGGACTTCAACCTGAGGACCTGTCCTATCCTTTTCCATAACTATCTTGAAGCTAATAGAGTTATGGTCACTGGTCCCAAAGTGCTCCCCCACTGACACATCAACCACCTGCCCATCCTCATTTCCTAAGAGGAGGTCGAGTGTAGCCTCTTCTCTAGTAGGGCTATCCACATACTGCTTCAGAAAACTATCCTGGACACACTTAACAAATTCTTCCCCATCTGATCCCTTAGCACTAAGGCAGTCCCAGTCAATATTAGGGAAGTTAAAATCACCTATTACAACCCTATAATTCCTACACCTATCTGTGATTTCCCTACATATATGCTCCTCCACTTCCCCCTGACTATTGGGGGGCCTATAGTATAATCCCATCAAAGTGATCACCCCTTTCTTATTTCTAAGTTCTACCCATATGGCCTCGCTGGACATTCCCCCCGGGATATCCTCTCTAAGCACTGCCGTGATATCCTCCCTAATCAATAGTGCAACTCCCCCTCCTCTCTTACCTCCATCTCTGTCACACCGGAAAGATCGGTACCCCGAAACATTGAGCTGCCAGTCCTGCCCATCCCTCAATCACGTTTCCGTAATAGCAATAAAATCACAATCCCACGTACCCATCCATGCTCTGAGTTCATCTTCCTTACCTGTAAGGTTTCTTGCATAAAAGTAAATGCAGCTTAGCCTCCCAGACCTTCCACGCTCCTGTCTTATGCCTGTCTTCCATGCTTATGCCTGTCTTTTTGTGGGTATGTCGAACATTCCTTGTTCCAGTTCTACTCAGGCCCCCTCCCCCAACTCTTTTTCCGGTACATTGATGACTGTATTGGTGCCGTTTCCTGCTCCCGCCCCGAACTGGAAAACTTTATCAACTTTGCTTCTAATTTCCACCCTTCTCTCACCTTTACATGGTCCATCTCTGACACTTCCCTTCCCTTCCTCAACTTCTCTATCTCCATCTCTGAGGATAGGCTGTCTACTAATATCCATTATAAGCCCACCGGCTCCCACAGCTACCTCAACTGCACTTCTTTACACCCTGCCTCCTGTAACGACTCCATTCCATTCTCCCAGTTTCTCCGTCTCCGACGCATCTGCTCTGATGATGCTACCTTCCATGACAGCGTTTCTGATATGTCTTCCCTTTGTCTCAACCAAGGATTCCCCCCCACTGTTGTTGACAGGGCCCTCAACCGTGTCCGGCCCATTTCCCACACCTCTGCCCTCACCCCTTCCCCTCCCTCCCAGAACCGCAACAGGGTTCCCCTTGTCCTCACTTTCCACCCCATCAGCCTACATATCCAAAAGATCATCCTCTGCCATTTCTGTCACCCCCAGCGTGATGCCACTACCAAACGCATCTTCCCCTCCCTTCCCCTGTCAGCATTCTGAAGGGATCATTCCCTCCGTGACACCCTGGTCCACTCCTCCATTACTCCCACCACCTCGTCCCCTTGCCATGGCACCTTCCCCTGCAATCGCAGTAGGTGTAATACCTGCCCATTTACCTCCTCTCTCCTCACTATCCCAGGCCCCAAACACTCCTTTCAGGTGAAACAGCAATTTACTTGTACTTCTTTCAGTGTAGTATACTGTATTCGCTGCTCACAATGTGGTCTCCTCTACATTGGGGAGACCAAATGCAGACTGGGTGACCGCTTTGCGGAACACCTCCGCTCAGTCTGAAAGCAGGACCCGGAGCTTCTGGTTGCTTGCCATTTCAACACTCCCCCCTGCTCTCATGCTCACATCTCTGTCCTGGGATTGCTGCAGTGTTCCAGTGAACATCAACGCAAGCTCGAGGAACAGCATCTCATTTACCGATTAGGCACACTACAGCCGGCCGGACTGAACATTGTGTTCAATAATTTCAGAACATGACGGGCCCCCCATTTTACTTTCATTTTTAGTTATTTTCTTCTTTTTCCTTTTTTTAAATTTTTTTTTTTGTTTATTTTATTTCATCTTAGTTTGTTCACTTTGCTTACCCACTTTTTTTTCATGTTTGTACTTGCGGCTGTTCAATTTTCAGTCCATTAGCACCCTATCTGTACTAATGCTTTGTCTTTCAACACACCATTAACATATTGTTTGCCTTTGCTCCATGACCTTCTGGTCAGCTATTCTGTGACCTTGTCCTATCTACACCTTCTCCTTTGTTAGCTCTTGCCCCACCCCTGCTTTACTTGCTTATAACCTTTTACATTTCTAATATTTGCCAGTTCTGAAGAAGGGTCATTGACCTGAAACGTTAACTCTGCTTCTCTCTCCATAGATGCTGCCAGACCTGCTGAGTATTTCCAGCATTTCTTGTTTTTATAACCCAACTTCCCTTCCTGACTCTTATGTTAGCTGATATTATTAATGGTTCTCTCTCCTCAGGTACTGTTCTCCTCTCCTTCCGATCTGCCATTATCAACACTCTCCCCAAAAATAGCTCCTGATTCCTCCACTCTTGAAAACTACTGCCCCATCTCCAACTTCCCTTTCCTCTCCAAGTTCTTGGAACATCTTGTCCTCTCCCAAATCTGTGCCCATCTTTCCTGAATTTCATGATTGAATTCCTCCAATCAGGTTTCCGCCCTCATCATCGTGTTGAAACTGCTCTTATCAAAGTCACAAATTACATCCTAGTTGACTGTGACAAAGCAAACTATTCCTCCTTGTCCTTCTTGACCTGTCAGCGGCCTTTGACATGGTTGACCACAAAACTCTGCTCCAATACCTCTCCATTGTCATCTGGCTGGGTGGGACTGCACTTGCCTGGTTCCATTCTTATCTATCCAATCACAGCTAGAGAAGCACCTGCAATAACTTTTCTGCCTGCCTCTGCAGTGTTACTTCTGGTGTTGCTTAAGGATCTACCCTTGGCCTACTCCTAATTCTCATCTGCATGCTGCCTCTCAATGGCATCATTCGAAAACACAGCATCAGTGTCAACATGTATGCTGACAACACCAAGCTTTACCTCACCTCCTGCTCTCTTGACTGTCTCTAAACTGACAGATTGCTTGTTCGACATCTAGTACTGGAATAGCAGAAATTTCCTCCAACGAGATATTGGGAAGACAGAAACCATTGTCTTCGTTCCGCATCAGTTTCCTACCCCATATCTCCATCATCACTAAGACCACCTATTTCCCACTAGGAACGTGGTTAATCAACCTAACTGCATATCCTTGCCTTTGCCCCATATCTCTTAATACCTTCTGGGTAACAAAAATCTATCAATCCAGATTTAAAATTAACAATTGATCTAGCATCAATTGCCGTTTGTGGAAGAGAGTTCCATCCTTTGCGTGTCGAAATGTTTCCAAATTTCACTCCTGAAAGGCCTGGCTCTAATTTTTTGACTAAACCCCCTGGTCCTAGACTCCCCAACCACTGGAATTAGTTTATCTCTATCTACCCTATCTGTTCCTCTTAATATCTTGAAAACTTGCATCATATCATCCCTTAATCTTCTAAATTTTAGGAAATACAACCCTAGTTTGTGTAACATTTCCTCATAATTTAACGCTTGGAGTCCATGTATCATTCTGGTAAATCTATGCTGTATTCCCTTCAAAGTTAGTATATTCTCCCTAAGGTGTCATACCCAGAACACAGTACTCGGATGTGGTCTAAGCAGGACTTTGTTAGATGAAGCATGACTTCTGTCCCTTGTATTTTAGTCCTCTAGATATAAAGGCTAGCATTCCATTAGCCTTTTTGATTATTTTCTGTACCTGATCATGATATTTTAATGAGCTATGTTCCTGGACCCCCAAGTCTCTTTGTTTCCGCTGTTTCTAGCTTTTCACCATTTGGAAAGTAACCTGTTCTATCCTTTTTAGGCAAAAAGATGACCTAACATTTGCCTACATTGAAATCAATTTGGCATAACTCTTTGTAATTTTGTCCTACACTGCTTACGACACTGCCTATCTTTGTGTCATTGGCAAATTTGGATACATGGTTTTCTATCCTATCATCTAAGTCATTAATAGAAATGGTGAATAATTGAGGCCCTAAACATGTATCCTTGGGAGACTCCACTAGTCACATCCTGCCAATTAGACTGACTGCCCATTATCCCCTCCTCTCTCAGGGGAATTTTATGGGGCCTGCAAGAGTGGGATTCGTGGCAGGCAAGGTAACTTAATTAGGCGGGAGGTAATATTCTGATCTCCCGACTGAAAGTTCAAATGTGGAGATTAAGTCAGTGGTCTGTTTGTGACGGGTCGGGCCTCACGCTGTCTGTGGCGGGTTCCAACTTTTAATACATTTGCATACCATGAATGCTCATTACCTTCTAATTAATAATTATAAGGAAAAGGAGGTGACGTTGCGATGATAATAAGGGATGGGATCAGTACATTAGTAAGGGAGGATCTCAGATCAGAAGAACAAAATGTGGAATCTGTTTGAGTGGAGCTAAGAAACAGCAAGAGGCAGAAAACATTGGTAGGAGTTGTTTATAGGCCACCAAACAGTAGTGGTAGTGTGGGGCATGGTATTAATCAGGAGATTAGCGAAGCATGTAGCATGGATAATACAGTAATTATGGGTGACTTCAATCTGCACATAGACTGGGTAAACCTAATGAGCACTAATGATGTGGAGGGCAATTTTCTGGAGTGTGTTAGGGATAGTTTTCTAGAGCAGTATGTTGGGGAACCGACTAGAGAACAGTCTATTTTAGATCTAGTATTATGTAATGAGAAAGGGCTAACTAATAATCTTGTTGTAAAAGAACCTTTAAGGATGAGTGACCATAATATGATAGAATTTTACATTATGTCTGAAAGTGAGGAAGTTCAATCTGAAGCCAGGGTGTTAAATTTGAACAAAGGAAATTATGAAGGTATGAAGGGCAAATTGGCTAAGGTGGATTGGAAAAATACATTAAAAGGTATGACAGTGCATAGACAATGGATAGTTTTTAAAGAATTATTACATAGTTTACAGCATCTATACATTCCTTCAAGGCACATAAACCCCAAAATTAACGGCAGTCAACAATGGCTAACAAAGGAAGTTAAGGATTAATTAAGATTAAAAGAAAAGGCCTAAAAGTTTCCAGAAATAGTAGTAAACCTGAGGATTGGGAGCATTTTAGAACACAGCAAAGGAGGACCAAGAAACTGATAAAGAAAGGGAGAATCGAATATGAATGTAAACTAGCAAAAACCATAAAAACGGACTATAAAAGCTTCTATAGGTACGTAAAAAGGAAACATTTGGCTATGACTAATGTGGGTCCATTACAGGCAGAATCAGGAGAATTTATAATGGGAAATAGAGAAATGACAGAGGAACTAAATGATTACTTTGTGTCTGTCTTCACTGAGGAAGATACAAGAAATCTCCCAGAATCAGAGATCCAAGGGACCAGGGAGAATGAGGGATTGAAAGAAATTAGTATTGGTAAGAAGGTTGCATTGGAGAAATTAATGGGACTGAAGGCTGATAAGTCCCCAAGACCTGATATTCTACATCCCAGAGTATTGACTGAGGTAGCTATTGAGATAGTAGATGCATTGATGATCATCTTCCAAAATTCTATAGATTCTGGAACAGTTCCTGCAGATTGGAAGGTAGCAAATGTCACCCCACTATTTTAAGAAAGGAGGGAGAGAGAAAACAGGAAACTACAGACCTGTTAGCCTTACGTCAGTAGTAGGGAAAATGTTAGAATCTATTCTGAAGGATGTGATAAATGGACACTTGGATAATAATGATCTGATTGGGCATAGTCAACATGGATTTATGAATGGGAAATCGTATTTGATGAACCTGTTGGAGCTTTTTGAGAATGTTACTAACAGAATTGATTAAGGGGAGTCGGTGAATATAGTATACTTGGATTTTCAGAAGGCTTTTGATAAAGTCCCCTATAGGAGGTTGGTTAGCAAATTTACAGCAGATGAGATAGGAGGTAATTATACGGGCATGGATTAAGGATTGGTTAACAGGCAGAAAACAGAGAGTAGGAATAAACGGGTCATTCTTGCATTGGCAGGTTGTGACTATTGGGGTACTGCAAGGATCAGTACTTGGGCCCCAGCTGTTCACAATATATATCAATGATTTGGATGTGGGGACCAAATGTAATATTTCCAAGTTCGCAGATGACACAAAACTCTGTGGGAATGTGCGTTGTGAGGAAGATGCAAAGCAGCTTCAAGGGGATTTGGAGAGACTTATTGAATGGGCAAGAACGTGGCAGATGGAATATAATGTGGAAAAATGTGAGGTTATCCATTTTGGTAGGAGGAATAGATGTGCAGAGTATTTCTTAAATGGTAAGAGATTAAAAAGTGTAGATGCACAAAAGGACCTGGGTGTCTTCGTCAATATTTCATTGAAAGCTAACATGCTGGTGCAGCAGTTAGGAAGGCTAATGGTATGTTAGCCTTTATCTCAAGAGGATTTGAGTAGAGGAGTAGTTCAGTCTTGCTTCAATTGTACAGAACCTTGATTAGACCCACCTGGAGTAATATGTGCAGTTTGGTCCCCTTACCTTAGGAAGGATATTATTGCCATAGAGGGAGTGCAATGAAGGTTCACCAGACTTGTTCCTGGGATGGTGGGACTGTCCTATGAAGAGAGATTGGGGAAACTGGGCCTGTATTCTCTAGAGTTTTGAAGAATGAGAGGTGATCTCATTGAAACCTACCAAATACTTAAAAGGATAGACAGGATAGATGCAGGTAAGATGTTTCCCCTGGTAGGGGATTCTAGAACCCGGGGACACAATTTCAAAATAAGAGGGAAGCCACACAGGACATAGAGGGGGAGAAATTTCTTTACTCAGAGGGTTGTGAATCTTTGGAATTCTCTACCCCAGAGGGCTGTGGAAACTCAGTCATTGAGTATGTTTATAGTAGAGGTTGACAGATTTCTAAATACCAATGACACAAAGGGACATTGGGATAGTGTGGGAAGAAGGCATTGAAGTGGATGATCAGCCATGATCGTATTGAATGGCGGAGCAGGCTCGATGGACTGAATGGTCTACTCCTGCTCCTATGCTTCTAATTGAAATTAAGTCCTACCTGACAGATTGTGGATGCCAGTTGTGCATGGAAATCTAATGGCACCTGGTTCACATTTTTTTAAAGGTGGCCTGCACTAGTCGGCTTTGTACAGTTGTGTCTGAGGTCAGTGGTTTTCCTTCTTGAACTCTTTAGCACAACAGAGGGCAACACTAAAATGGATGTTTGACTCCAGGCTCGGGATCAGCCAAAACTAATTGTGGTGGGGTGAGGGGGGTTTGCGAGGGTGGGGTTTGGGCGCTAGGAGGTGTGGAGGAGGGAAGCCAGTGAGGGCAGAGGGTGGGGTTTGGATGCCTGTGGGTGCGGAGGAGAGAAGCCAGGGAGAGCAGAGGGTGGGGTTTGGGTGCCTGGAAGTGAAGAGGAGGGAGCCAGGGAGGGCAGAGGATGGGTTTCAGGTGCCTAGAGGTGCAGAGGAAGGATGCCAGGGAGCACAGAGGGTGGGGTTCAGGTGTCTGAAGGTGCGGAGGAGAGAAGGGCCTAGTGTTCTGGGTGTGGTGTTTGTGGTGGTGGGGAGGGTGATATCGGAGCAGTTAATGAAGGTGAGGTGAATGATGGACCTAAAGAGAGGGGTCAGTGCTGCCAACATTGGGATTCTGTGGGATGAACTCAGGGTGCTTGCTGGCGGTGGGAACAGTCACTGTCACAGGGGGCAGTGTGATTGGGTAGGGGTCAGATCCAGAGTCATGGTCGGGTATTAGAAGGCTCGTAGGGCGGGGCACGGGATTGAATAACAATTGGAGGATTTAGGGTGAGAGTGAGCATTTCAATTGGGGGTGGGGGGGCGGGTGTAGGCACAGGTGAGACAGCTGGCATGTAAACTTCAATAATTACGTGGTTAGTGTAATGGGGGTAGAGGTTCACGGGTCACAGAGGGAAGATGCAAGGTAATATTGGGTGGGTCAAGGGTAATGGGGACAAGCTGAACAGTGGCAGGAGGAGGGTGGAAAGTGGAGGACTTGCTTTGAACTGGACGCGCACCATTTTACAAAAGGAGATGAAAATGCATGTGAGCATGCCAGGAGTGCATATCGAAGTGGGAGGAGGCCAGTGTTGGATGGGTGTAGTTGCTGATGTGGACAATTGGAGCTGAGAAGCTCTTTGCTCATGAGTTCAATAGTTGAAAATCATGGTCGAACGTGTTCTTATTTCACAGTCTGTCTTATTCGAACAGCTATAAAGCTGCGATGACATGGGTCTCATACACCCAATATCTTTACAACCTCGGGAGCAACAGGAGAGGATGGGACAAAGGAGGGCCCTTGTCACTCAACGGCTGAGGCTGCAACGCTAGCAGCAGGCAGCACAAGAGGAGGAGGCTGCTCAGAATGATGCCATCCAGGGAAAGCATCATAGAAAACGGACGCTGGCACATCGGCACATCAGCACATCCTCAGAACAAGGACTAAGTACCTTCAACAAAAACAAAAAGTGCTGGAAATACTCAGCAGGTCTGGCAGCATCTGTGGAGAGAGAAGCAAAGTTAACGTTTCAGGCCTGTGACCTTTCATCAGAACTGGCAAAAGTTAGAAAAGAATTAAATTTTAAGCAAGTGAAGGGGAGGGGAGTGGAGGAGAGAACAAAGGGGAAGGTGTCTGATAGGGCAGGAGAGATTAAATAACAAAGCTTTGTGGAAAGCGGTGCTTTCCAGGGCTCAACAGGCAACATATGTGGCATCTTACAGGCCAGCACCCATAGTTCCATTAAAAAGGTGACCAATGCCCTCTTCCATCGTGCCAATGATTTTATTTATTTCTCAGAAAATTAGGATAGCCAGGCGGCAAGGTCATCGGCCTTTGGCACCATTGCTCGTTTTCCTGGAGTGCAAGGGGTCATCACCTGCACTCATGTGGCCATTAGAGCTCCCTGAGGCCAGCCAGCTGCACTTGTGAATCGCAAAGGCTTTCACTCTTTGAACGTTCAACTGGTTTGCGGCCACAGGCAAAAAATCATGCAGGTCTGTGCACATTTCCCAGGGAGCTGTCAAAAAGCATATATTTTGTGAAACTCACAACTCCCAGAAATGTTTGAGGCACCAGCCCAGGTTGACAACTGGATCCTGGGTGACAAAGGTTACCCCCTGCGGACATCGTTGATGACACCAATGCACCATCCCTAAAGCGCAGCAGAAGAGTGATACAATGCAGCTCATGCTTCCACCAGAGCCATCATCAATCACACTACTGGCTTGTGAAAATGTGCTTCCACTGCTTTGACCAATCTGGAGGCGCTCTGCAGTAGTCACCACACAGGGTCTCACGAATATTCGTAGTCTGCTATGCACTGCACAACATAGCAATGCAGTGCGGACATCTTTTGCAGCAGGACGAGTGGGAGGTGCACCACTCCTCAGATGAGGATGAATTGGATGAGCCTGAGGAGGCCATGAATGTGAATGACCCTTTAATGGATGCCAGGGCCAACCTTATATTCGCACATTTCAGCCATCAGCGAGGCACTTACATGATTACTGTTCAAACACCTGAACTCCATTGCTTTCCTGGGAAGTTGACTTGCCTAGTCAGAGAGATAAATGTAATGGCACGCGTCATGGCAGGCACGCTTTGATGCTTACAGAGGAGTAACGGACATTGTCTTTACTGTGGAAGATATTTTATTTTTGTGTTCATTCTTCAATGATTGTTAATGTGAGTATGCAGTTTTGCACCTAACCCTTCCAGCCTCCCTAGTGGTCCAAACTCAAATCAAGCATCCTCTGCCATCTACAATTGCACGGGGACTGGAGCTTTGATAAACGCACTTGCTAGTGGGTACTGAATCCTAGGAAATCTGTGCTGCACTCGGACATATGTCTATCATCCAACCATGACTACTCAATCAGAACCAGCACCATCATAACAGTACTTCGAGTGCACCTGCAGCTACACCTCCCTGAGTTGTGAGTAGACTCAGACAATCTCTTTTTACAAGGCATAGAAGGAAGGGCCAGCTGAGCCATGTCCCACAGACTGTCGAGTGCAAAACTGCATACTCACATTAACAATCATTGAAGAATGAACACAAAAATAAAACATCTTCTACAATAAAGGCCATGTCTGTTACTCCTCTGTAAGCATCAAAGCATGCCTGCCATGAGGTGTGCCATTACATTTATCTCTCTGACTAGGCAAGTCTCATGAAATGACAAAAATGTAAAAATTAATAAAGCAGCAAAAATATATTGTGAACTATTTATATGTGTAATCTTGTTTTGAATACCCGTGCCATCTTCATGCTCAGAATTCCTTAAGTTTATGCTTCCTGCTACTACGTCTTGGTGCAACTCCCGACATCAACAGCTGAGGTGGAGACAGTCTGCTCATTGTGCTGCCCCATTGCCGTGGATGACCATGGCAGGCAACCTCTGGAGGCATGGGGCCTTGAGAGCTCCATCCTATTGGGGATCTCCTGCACTGTTGCAGGGGCACCCCCCTGGCCTCACCTGTTGGAGGTAAGGGGGTCAATGTCGGGAGATTGAGGAGATGCCGCTCACCCTGGGGGTGTCCTGAGAGGAAGGTCCTGGGGTAGCTGGCATACGGTCCTCCTCCATTTAGGTGCATGATGGCACCTGCCTGTCTCCCTGAAGGGAAGGGGCACCCAGAGGGAGATCAAGGTGCCTCATCCCCTTCTCGTTTAGCCACTGCTGCATAGAGCCCATGGCTACAGCAATGGAGTGCTGGTCAGAGTGCATATGGGTCACCACCCTCTCCATGGAGAAAGCCATGCGCTCACATTCCTGGACATGGCAGGCGTCTTGGCTTGAATGGACTCCTCCATTGTCCGCACAAATCTGCGCATGACCTCTGGCATCTCCGACATATGTTCCCCATATGTTCCCTGCATTTCCAACAGACTTCTTGAGACCTTGACCAGAGGGGCTCAGCAGGAGCCTGGTTCACAGCAGACCTCCGAATGTCAGGGGATTCGGTTGTAATATTCTTCCTCAGCTGCTGGGACGTGTCTGTGCCGTGCCCACCAGATTGCACGCAAGCTCCCTGCTGACCATATGGGAGGATACTGAAGATGCAGGTGACGGTGCAGCCTCTGGGCATTGGTATCATCATCCCTCGAGGTAGAATCACAGGCTGCTGGCTTGTCATCGTTCTATCTTGCGATTGTGGGCACCTGCAGTGAGAACAAACAGAATCACATAAAGCATCATGACACATGAGCGCATAACATTTTTGTGCAGTCCTGTGTGTCCATATGCCAGCAACAGCAAGTTTAGCTCTTTATCCTTACACCTGCTATCTCGACTGCCTCCTCTGCTGGGGTCAGAAGTCTTAGGTCTGGTACTCCACCCTGTGGAGGTGCATGTGGTATCTGCCCCGGGGCCTTCCTGTCAGGACACCCCCAGGGTGAGAGGCACCTCCTCAATCTCCCGACATTTACTCCCTTACCTCCAGCAAGTGAGGCCAAGAAGATGCCCCTACAACAGTGCAGGAGACCCCCAGTAGGAAGCAGCTCACAAGGTCCCATATCTCCACCCCATGTTTTGGTGCGCTCCCACTGAATGTGGGTCTGTTTGTCCTACACGAGACAGCGCTGAGTTAATGACAACCCCCCGTCTACATGCATCGCCATCATACATACTGGCCTGTCATTCGCACACTGCATTCAAGCGCAAACAGATGCCAGACTTCCACATTCTTTGGCCACAATTGCTATGTGGCACCAAGGATGATCACACATTCACCCGCCTGCCATGCATGCCCACTGACTGACAGTTCTGAAGACCCCACGAGATACCATTTGTTAAGATTCGACCGCATCACTTACCCTCGCCGAGCTGAGCAGGTCATTGACCCGTTTCTACACTGCACCCAGTATCTAGGTTTTACCCCATGGTTCGACATCTCCTCTGCCACCTCCATCCAGGCCACCTTACTCAGGTGGGAGAGTTTTCTGATGCCATCTGCAGGAAAGAGGATCTCCTGCCTTTGCCCGACAGTCTGGAGGAGCACCTGCAGGGAGGCATCACTGAACCATGGGGCTGGTATCTGCCTGGTAGGAGACATGGTGGTGTTGGTGATGAACTAAAGCAAACAATTACAAAAGGGGGTGGTGATGATGTAGGAGAGGTGTGGGGTCAGGTGAGGTGGGGGGCGGTAAAAGCTTATACTAAGTTAAGGGGAAAAAACTTAGACTAACATCCATAGACATTCCCCTACCCACTACCTAAGTCACCTCTTCAAAAATTCAATCAGATTCGTCAGGCCTGCCTTACCCTTTACAAATCTATGCTGATTCTTTCTGATCAGCTGAAAGTTTTCAAGATGTTCAGTCACTCTAGCCTTAATTATAGACTCTAGTACTTGCTGACAACAGATATTAAGCAAACTGGTGTATAATACTCAGCAGGTCTGGCAGCATCTATGGAGAGAGAAACAGAGTTAATGTTTCAGGTCGATGACCTTTCATCAGCGATGTTACGGAGGTGAAAATAGGCAGTCTGAGTGACGGCACGGAGTGATATCCTTTGCAAGTTTCTATTCATATTCACTTTTTATAGCTCTTACTATCTGCTTTGTCATTCTTTGCTGTTCTTTGTATCGTTCCCAGTTGCAAGGAACTCTGCTATTTTTTTAATTTTTGTATACTTTTTCTTTTAATTTTATGTTGTCTCTTACTTCTTTAGTTGTCCATGGCTGTCTTTTTTGGCAAGTAGAACTTTTACCCTTTAGTGTATAAACTGGTTCTATATCACATTAAATTCCTTTTTGAACACCTCCCACTGATCTTCAGTCATTTTACCCATTAACAGATTTTCCCAGTTTTCATAGAATCACAGAATCGTTACAGTGAGGAAGGAGGCCATTCGGCCCATCGTGTCCGCACTGGCTCTCTGAGGAACAATTCCCTCCGTGCCATTCCCCCGCTTTCTCCCCGTAACCCTGCACATTCTTCCTTTTCATGTAGCTGTCTAATTCCCTTTTGAATGCTTCAATTGAACCTGCCTCCACCACACTCTCAGGCAGCGCATTCCAGACCTTAACCACTCGCTGCGTGAAAATGTTTTTCCTCAAGTCACTTTTGCTTCTCTTACCAAATACTTTAAAATCTGTGCCCTCTCATTCTTGATCCTTTCACGAGTGGCAACAGTTTCTCTCTATCTACTCTGTCCAGACCCCTCATGATTTTGAATACCTCTATCAAATCACCTTTCAGCTTCTCTTCACCAAGGAAAACAGTCCTAACTTCTCTAATCTATCTTCATAACTGAAGTTCCTCATTCCTGGAACCATTCTCATGAATCTTTTCTGTACTCTCTCCATTGCCCTCACGTCTTCCCTAAAGAGCGGTGCCCAGAACTGGATGCAATACTCCAGCTGAGGCCGACCTGGTGTCTTGTACAAGTTCAACATAACTTCCTTGCTTTTGTACTCTATGCCCCTATTAATAAAAGCCCAGGATACTGTATGCATTGTTAACCACTCTCTCAACCTGTCCTGCCACCTTCAATGACTTGTGCATGTATACACCTAGGTCCCTCTGCTCCTGCACCCCCTTTAGAATTGTGCCCTTTATTTTATATTGTCATTCCATGTTCTTCCTATCAAAATTAATCACTTCACATTGAACTTCACCTGCCACCTGACTGCCCATTCCACCAACTTGTCTATGTCATTTTGAAGTTCTACATTATCCTCCTCACAGTTCACAATGCTTCCAAGTTTCGTATCAGCTGCAAACTTTGAAATTGTGCCCGGTACACCAAGGTCCAGGTCATTCATATATATCAGGAAAAGCAAGGGTCCCAACACTGATCCCTGGGGAACTCCACTACAAATCTTCCTCCAGCCCGAAAAACCTCCATTACCCATTACTCTTTGTTTCCTGTCACTCAGCCAATTTTGTATCCATGTTGCTACCGTCCCTTTTATTCCATGAGCTACAGGTTTGCTCACAAGTTGGTTGTTTGGCACTGTATCAAACTCCTTTTGAAAGTCCGTGTACACCACATCAACAGCATTGCCCTCATCAATTCACTCTGTTACCTCCTCAAAAAACTCCAGCAAGTTAGTTAAACATTATTTTCCCTTAAGAAATCCATGCTGGCTTTCCTTAATTGACTCGCATTTGTCCATGTGACTATTAATTTTGTCCCGGATTATTGTTTTTAGAAGTTTCCCCACCACCGAAGTTAAACTGACTGGCCTATAGTTGCTGGGCTTATCTTTACACCCTTTTTTGAACAAGAGTGTAACATTTGCAATTCTCCAGTCCTCTGGCACTACCCCCGAGTCTAAGGAAGACATGAAAAGTTATGGCCAGTGCCTCTGTGATTTCCACCATTACTTCCCTCAGTATCCTTGGATGCATCTCATCTGGTCCTGGTTCTTTATCCACTTTAAGTACAGACAGCCTATCTAATACTTCCACTTTATCAATTTTAAACCGCTCTAGTGTCTGACTTACCTCCTCTTTCAACATTGCCTGGGTTGCATCTTCTTTCTTGGTAAGAAGATGCAAAGAATTCATTTAATACCTCAGCTATGCCCTCTGCCTCCATATGTAAATCCCCTTTTTGGTCCCTAATCATCCCCACTCCTCCTTTTACCACCCTTTTAGTATTTATATGCCTATAGAAAACTTTGGGATTCCTTGTATGCTAGCTGCCAGTCTGTTTTCATGCTCTTTCTTTGCTTTTTCACTTCCCCTCTGGACCTTCTATATTCAGCCTGGTTCTCAATGGTATTTTCTACCTGGCATCTGTCATAAATGCACTTTTTCTTCTTTATCTTAATCGTTACCTCTTTTGTCATCCAGGAGGCTCTGGATTTGTTTGACCTACTTCTCCCCTTTGACTGTACCCGAACTATCTTTTCTTTGAAGGTAGCCCATAGTTCATCTACCAGTTTTCCTGCTGCTTTTGACTCCAATTTATTTGCCACAGCTCCATTCTTACCCCACTGAAGTTGGCCTTTCCCAGTTAATTATTTCTACTCTGGATTGCTCTTTGTCCTTTTCCATAGCCAACCTAAACCTTATGATACAATGATCTTCTTTGGCCTCCTTATCTTGAGAGACAATGGGTAAGCGCCTGGAGGTGGTCAGTGGTGTGTGGAGCAGCGCCTGGAGTGGCTATAAAGGCCAATTCTGGAGTGACAGGCTCTTCCACAGGTGCTGCAGCAAAATTTGTTTGTCGGGGCTGTTACACAGTTGGCTCTCCCCTTGTGCTTCTGTCTTTTTTCCTGCCAACTGCTAAGTCTCTTCAACTCGCCACACTTTAGCCCCGCCTTTATGGCTGCCCGCCTGCTCTGGCGAACGCTGGCAACTGACTCCCACGACTTGTGATCAATGTCACAGGACTTCATGTCGCGTTTGCAGACGTCTTTAAAGCAGAGACATGGACGGCCGGTGGGTCTGATACCAGTGGCGAGCTCGCTGTACAATGTGTCTTTGGGGATCCTGCCATCTTCCATGCGGCTCACATGGCCAAGCCATCTCAAGCGCCGCTGACTCAGTAGTGTGTATAAGCTGGGGATGTTGGCCGCCACGAGGACTTCTGTGTTGGAGATACGGTCCTGCTACCTGATGCCAAGTATTCTCCGGAGGCAGCGAAGATGGAATGAATTGAGACGTCGCTCTTGGCTGACATACGTTGTCCAGGCCTCGCTGCCATAGAGCAAGGTACTGAGTACAATGTTCACTATCCTCTAAATGCTCTCCTACCGATACTTGATCCACTTGGCCCACCTCATTCCCAAAAACCAGGTCTAGCAGTGCCTCCTTTCGCATTGGACTAGCAACATACTGTTGTAGAAAATTTTCCTGAACACATTCAAGGAATTTTAGCCCCTCACTGCCCTATACACTAATATTATCCCAGTGTATGTTTGGATAATTAGAGTCCCCAATTATCACTACCCTATAACTTTTGCACCTCTCTGTAATTTCCTTGCCAATTTGGTCCTCCACGTCCTTCCCACTAGCTGGTGGCCTATAGACAACACCAAGCAATGTAGCCACACCTTTTTTGTTCCTTAGCTCCAGCCATATTGATTCTGTCCTCAACCCCTCTGGGACATCCTTTTTCTCCAGCACTGCAATGCTCTCCTTAATCAATACCACCATCCATTCCCCTTTTTCCCCTTTTCTTTCCTGAACACCTTGTGTCCAGGAATACTTAATGCCCAGTCCTGCCCTTCATTGAGCCAGGTCTCTGGAATAGCCACAACATCATGCTTCCACATGGCAATAAACACCCTGTACCTCACCAGTCTTATTAACCACAATCCGTGCATTCACATACATGCACATTAACCCTGATTTAGACTTTATTACTTTCTCCTTTACTCTGACCCCACCTAATAACTTACTATTCCCTACACTACTGCTATCTATCTCCTCCAGTATTCTGTGCACCTTGGTATTCCTTTCTGATAATTGCTCCTGGTTCCCACACCCCTGACAAGTTATCAGTTTTGCTTCCCTCCAATCTGAGCTCCCTCTCAGGTTCCCATCCCTCTGACAATTTAGTTTAAACCCTTCCCAACAGCACTAGGAAATCTCCCTCCGAGGATATTAGTTCTGGTCCTGTTAAGGTGTTGCCCATCCATTTTGTTTGTACAGGTCGCACCTGCCCCAGAACCTGTCCCAATGTCTCAGAAATCTGATGCTCTCCCTCCTACACCAGTTCTCCAGCCACATGTTCAATCACTCAATTCTCCTATTCCTGTGCTCACGCGCATGTGGCACTGGGAGTAATCCTGAGATTACTGCTTTTGAGGTCCTGCTTTTTAATCTCCTTCTTAGTTCCCTAAAATCTGCTTTCAGGACCTCATCCCCCTTCTTACCTATGTCATTGTTGCCAATGTGGACCACGACCTCTGGCTGTTCACCCTCCCCCAGAAGAATGTCCTGCAGCCGCTCCATGACATCCTTGACCCTGGCACCAGGGAGGCAACACACCATCCAGGAGTCACGTTTATTGCCGTAGAAACGCCTGTCTGTTCCCCTAACTAAGAAATCCTCTATCACAATTGCTCTTCTTCCTCCCCTCCTGTGCAGCTGAGCTACCTGTGGTGTCACAAACTTGGCTCTGACTGCACTCCTCTGAGGAACCATCACCCTCACCAGTATCCAAAATAGAAAACCAATTAGCGAGTGAGATCATATCAGGGGACTCCTGCATTATGTGCCTGGTTCTCTTAGACTGCCTGGTGGTCACCCATTCCCTATCTGCCTGCATGCTGCTAACCTGCGGTATGAATACCTCCCTATCTCAGACAATCTCTGGCTCATCACATTAAAGTCAGCCTTACCTAAATCTAGAATCTTCGTAGCTGTTTCACATTACTTCCTTACAAACACTACATTGCAATCAATCATATTATGATCACTATACATGTTATAGTCTTAATTCCTTTCCTATTTCTTAACCCTACCCATAAAGTCTCCACTGCCTACTTGCCTCACATTAAATCCTTTCTTATCATTGAACCTATTTCATCCTTAATCATTAAGGCTACTCCTCTACGTCTACAACTTTTTCTGTCCTTCCTGGTTTATTTAGTTCCCATTCCTGACTGTCTTGCAGCCATGTCTCCGTAATGGCGTTCTGATGAAGGGTCACTGACCTGAAACGTTCACTTTGCACTCTCTCCACAGATGCTGCCAGACCTGTTGAGTATTTCCAGCATTTCTTGGTTTTATTTCAGATTTCCAGCATCTGCAGTATTTTGCAGTATATCTCTGTACTGGCAATTTGTCGTAACCTCCAAGCTGAATTTGCAACTGCAATTTATTCAGTTTGTTCCTTACACTCGGTACGTTTGTATAAAGAACACTTATTCAGGCCAAGTACCCTAACCTATCCTTCTGCTCTATTGTTTTAGACACATGTTTTTTATTTCTCTCTCCTGGTTTTAGTGTACCCTTTAACTAAAGTGACTAAAGCACAATTTCTCTTTGTTACTATACTCTCTTCCCTTTTGTTTGTTTTAGAACTAGTATCTATACTATCTTTTTCACCTAAGCCCTCCCCCCATTTACTAGTTTAAGGACCTTGCAACCCTGTCCTATTTATTTATACTTTCCGCTAGCACTCTAGTCCTGTCCCAGGACTGGTGTCAGTGTCCCATGAAATGGAATCACACCCACACCACTCCTTCAGCCACATGTTCACTTTCCTGCTTATTCCAAGGTCAATTTGCATGTGACTTGGATAATAATCCAGAGATTAGAACCAAGATATCTTCTAATTTTTTTTTTGCACTGTGTAGCTGATTGGTTTAAGTATGCGGGCCCTTTACATTTTTTTGCACAGCCACGCATGCATGGTAACTTAAAGGGGCCAGCTTGTGCACAGCCTGTGCTAGAGATTTTGGGATGCAGCATATTAATTGTATATTAGTTGGATTTAATTGTCTGCAGGTGGAAGGCATTAACTGGGGTTTCACTTGTGCTCCTACAAATAGGAACAGACTGAAACTGTGGTGGTTGGGTTAGGAAGTGCATGTTTGTAATGTGTATCTCTGTAAATAAATGCATATAAAAGTTTGTAAAGAATTGTTCAACTTCTATCCTTCACCGTCTGGCTTTCTGGAATATAACATGGTAGCAGAGGATGGTTCTTAAAAGTGAAGATTGGAAACTAAGAAAAAAATTTCAGACAGAAAAGTAAAACCCTAGTGGTCATTGTGGAAAATGGGAGAAAGCAAGTGTAAATTGTTGGGGTATGATTAGGAGTCTGAACCATATGATCAGTAGAGGAATGAAGTGGATATATGGACAAGGGTTACCAAACAGAAAACGAGGTATGGCCTTGGTGTTGTCACTTCCCACAAGAAGTAAAATCAGAAGTAAAGTATTTTGTGAGATGGATGCCCATCAGTTGGAGAGTGATAAAGGTTTGGATCTTCTATTCGAGTTCTTGGATAAAATTTACAAGAAATATGATCTGTTAAATGCCTATGAGGCATGGTCAGAATTTGATAGATTTTGGAAAACAGATGGTCATTCCATGGAAGCATATATCATGGACTTTAATGGATTATATAAAAGATTGTCAAAAGTGTTTAAGTTACTGGATTGTGCTGAGGTGCCTCATATGGATAGGTAACTGGTTCTAACTGGTGTTTGGTTCTCAGAAAAGGAGACCCCGTTGGATCGGATGTCTGCTGCCTTAAAAAAAATCCTTGGGAAACAGTTCCTTCAGCCTTCGTGGAACAAATGAGACATTCTGTGGTGACGCAAAGAATAGAAGAATCAATGATTGCCAGATTTTGAAATAGTCCAGATACTGGACACAGGTATCAATACAACAGAAGGATGGAAGACATGCAGAATGAGGATGAAAGCACCTTTAGCAAATCTAGTTGTTACAGCAGGAGGCAAAATTGCAACAAAAATAATGGGTGAATGAAACCCAGGAATGCTCAAGGAACAGCTAATAGGTGCTTTAGATGTGATTTGAAGTATCATTACGTGGTGAACTGCCCCAAGCGAACAGGCTGGATCCCTGGACACATACCGAAGAGAATTCTGAGGGAGTAGATGAAGATACAATGAATACGAACCAACTATACTGGTCACAAGAGGTTTTAGTCCTGTGATGAATGTGTTAATCATGGACTCCTTTAACTGTGCAGTACTAGACAGTGCTTGTATGTGGGAAAGATTGGTTAAAATGGTATCTTGATTCACTAAGTAGTGAGGATCGATGCAAGGTTAAGGAATATCAAAGCACTGCTTGGTTTAGGTTTGGCGATGACAACACATTGTGGTCACTAAAGAAAGTTGTAATTCCATGTAAAATAGCTGGAGTAAGCCATTTTATATGTATTCATTTAGCCCCTAGTGAGATATATATGTTGAATAAACCTTTTATGGAAAAGACACAAATGAAGCTTGGCATGGAGCATGATGCAGCAATTATTTTTGGAAAGTCAACTGATCTGCAGTTTAACCAATCAGGACATTATTGTATCCTCTTAACAAAACCTAATATTTCTCATCAGAATGTTAGACGAGTATTAATGACATCAGATGATAAGAATCAAGAGAAAAAAAAACAAATTGTCCTAATGTTATAGAGACAATTGCTCACCCTACTTGCCAAAGGGTAAAAATCCTCTAACAGATGCAGGTGTAATTGATTAAGGGTACACAAGACTAATAGAAGAGATTAATGAGAAGTGTGAAATCTGTAAAAAGTATCAAAGAATGTCACCGCATCCTATTGTAAGCCCTCCATTGGCATGTAACTTTAACAAGGTAGTTACCATGGTTCTAATGGTATGGGACAAAGACATAAATATCTTCATCTTACATTTTATGGTCCTGATGACTAGATTTAGTCTTTCTACAATAATACACACTGAGGATAAAAGGGTTATTATAGACAAAATCATGGAGAAATGGATAGGGATTGGACTTGGGACACCAGTGAAGTTTCTGACTGATAATGGAGGGGAATTTGCCAATGACTAGTTTAGAGACATGTGTGAATATATGAACATCATGGTCATGAATACTGTAGCTGAAAATCCTTTTAGCAATGGACTTTATGTAAGGAATCATGCGGTGATTGATAAAATGCTGGATAAAACTTTAGATGCTCAACTGGCCAGCAAGTTGACAAGGCCAGTTCACACAAAGAATTCACTCCAGATGGTTGGAGGATATAGTCCCGATCAATTAGTCTATGGGCAAAATCTCAAATTGCCTTCTGTTCTGTGTGATAATCCTCTTGCTTTAGAAGATGCACAATTAGTTCACTTTTTCTGCACATTTGAATGTTTTACATGCAGGGAGGCAGACTTTCATCAAGGCTGAGGTCCTGGAAAAAATTCGGAGAGCACTGAGGCATTGTATAAGACTATCCAAGACAGAGTTTTAATTTAGGAGAATAAAAGCGAAATACTGCGGATGCTGGGAATCTGAAATAAAAACAGAAAGTGTTGGAAATGCTCTGCGGGTTTTTATTTTAATTCAGGAGATTAGGTACACCATAAAATAAAATGGAAAGGCCCTGGTAAGGTATAGGTTGTGATGGTAAGACAGTACTTATCAAACATGACAATCAAACTGTTAAGATTCAAGCCTCAGGATTAATTCAAATTAATTACAAAATCTCAGACTGTGAGCAGCTGATATAAGTAAATGAGACACCTTGTACCTCAAATATTCATAAGTTTTGTGATGAGGGTTCTGAGGAACAGAATGCAGTAAATCAAGGTCTGGTTATGTGAATGATCATGACACGCATGACAGAATTATCGCATCCACAAGCCAGTTGCCCAGAGTGAGTACTTGGGTGACATACATTCCAAAGGACCTTAATGAATGGAGGGATGTGACAATTGTGGGACAGTTACTGGCAATTTCAAATATTGGTTGAATGTTCAGGATGATGGCCAAGAAGCGAAGTCCATGGACTGGCAGAATGAAATGAGTGAAAAATAAGAAAGCACAGTGCAAGTACTCTTTTGTGTCAAAAAATGATCACAAACTGGAGAATGTGCAAGAGGGAGATCTTGCAGTAGTCGTCCTGACAGATATATAAGTGGAAGTAGAGGCCATAGCTTCAATAGATTAGACAATGAAATAAAGGCCGTAAAACAGTCTCACAACAGAACCAGAAACCCTCAACACTGTGAAGTTTTGGTGACTGCCAACAAATTTGAGGATTAACTAATAAGAGAGGCAAAGCAAAGCGAGTTAGGTAGTGGAGAGAGTTTGGAATTTGTTCTGAAATACCAGATAAGTGTCAACCAGCTTTGTCACATAGGTGGGTTTGTATTGAAAAAGTCCTAAAGTGAGGCTAGCTGCTCGGGTTTTTAAGAATGACAGGGTGATACAGATGTTAAAATGGATTCTCCCACTAAAAATCATTTCAGCTCTTTTGGCTACATATTCATGGGCGTGTAGGTCAATAGACATAAAAGCCACATTTCTGCAGGGTGATACTTTTCAGAGAGAAGTGTTTCTGAAACTGACCAAAGAGGCAGTAGATGCAGAGGTAAAACCAAGGAATCTAAACAAATGTGTCTAAGGCCTGAATGATGCCTCCAAGTATGGCATTTTTCAGTGAGATTCATTTTGCTGAAAATAAGTTGTGTTCTGTTAAAAACAGAATGTGCAATGTTTTATTGGCATCATAAATGAAACTTTTCAGGCATTTTCATGATACATGTTGATTTCTTATGAGGAGGTACTGTGGAATTTGAGAAATGTGTTATTAATAAGATTAGAATCAAATTTAAAATAGGGAGTCAGGATTGTGGGGGCTTATTGGTTTAGATATTAAACAAATTAGGTCTGGAATAATTTGAAATGAACAATCCTATTTAGAGTGTGTTACTTCCATCCCGGTTAATCGTACTAGGTCATCACAGAAAGATGACGTTATATCTAAAGAAGAGACAGAACAATTATGAAGCTTGATGGGTCAGTTCAACTGGTTGTGCAGTCAGTCTAGATCAGAAGCTAGTTTTGATGCGTTGGAGTTAAATACTACAATGAAGCACTCTAAACTAGAGAATGTTTTATGGGCAAATAAAACATTAAGAAAGTTA
The DNA here is from genome assembly GCF_036365525.1 of Heterodontus francisci. Taxonomy (NCBI): domain Eukaryota; kingdom Metazoa; phylum Chordata; class Chondrichthyes; order Heterodontiformes; family Heterodontidae; genus Heterodontus; species Heterodontus francisci. The sequence goes on along the minus strand of NC_090388.1, from coordinate 59,228,497 downwards.
AATCTAGATAGATGTGTACTTAAGTTCCCATCCTCAGGTGACTCAAAGAACATGACCCAATAGTCATTTTTAGCAAGGCTTCACATGCTAATCTTCCTGATGGGTATTCTACTGCAGCTGGTTTCATAATATTTCTTATGGTGCTCATGGGAAATGTTGTCCTTTAACTTGGGAAGCTAAGAAAATAAAAAATGGTTGTTAAAAGCACCATGGCTGCTGAAACACTGGTTCTTGTATTTGCCACAAGCAAATAGGGTAAATAAGATTAGAGAGTTAAAGTGGCTCAAAGATTGGTGTGGGAGAAATGGGTTTTGATTCATGGGGCACTGGCACCAGTAATGGTGAAAGTGGGAGCTGTACCGTTGAGACGGTCTTCACCTGAACCGTGCTCGGACCAGTGTTCTGGCGAGTCATATAACTAGAGCGGTAGAGAAGGCTTTAAACTAGGAATCAAGTGAGGAAAGATATGATAATTTAGAGAGAGAGAAGGCAAAAGAGCAAGGTAGAAATAAGGGAATTGATAATATGAATGTGGCAGGAAAGGAAGATTGGAGGGAATCAAAACTGGTAACACGAAGTAGAAAAGTAGTAAGTGAAATTAGAAGACAGACGAAGCGAAGGCAAGCATTAAATAGGTTCCGGATGTGGAATAATGTGAAAAAGAGTAAGTTAAGGGCACTCTATTTGAATGCATACAGCATTCGCAACAAGGTAGATGATTTGAAGGCACAAATAGAGGTAAATGTGTATAATTTAATCGCAATTACAGAGACGTGGTTACAGGGTGACCAAGACTGGGAACTGAATATTCAAGGATATTCGTCATTTAGGAACGATAGGCAAAAAGGAAAAGGAGGTGGGGTAGCGCTCTTAATAAGGGATGAGGTCAGTACATTAGTGAAAAAGGATCTTAGATCGAAGGATCAAGATGTAGAATCAGTTTGGGTGGAGCTTAGAAACAAAGGGCAGCAAACATTGGTGGGAGTTGTTTGTAGGCCACCAAACAGTAGTGGTAATGTTGGACATGGTATAAAGCAGGAAATTAGAGGTGCATGTAACATGGGTAATACAGTAATAATGGATAACTTCAATTTACATATAGACTGGAGTAACCTAATCAGCACTAATGCTGTGGAGGATGAATTCCTGGAGTGTGTCTGAGATGGGTTTCTGGAGCAGTACATTGAAAAACCAACTAGGGATTGGGCTATTTTAGATTTCATATTATGTAATGAGAAAGGGCTAATTAATAACCTTGCTGTAAAGGAGCCTTTGGGAAATAGTGACCATAATATGATGGAATTTTATGTTAAGTTTGAAAGTGATATAGTTCATTCTGAGTCTTAAATCTGAACAAAGAAAACTATGAAGGTATGAGGGGCAAGTTGGCTATGGTGGATTGGGAAAATACGTGAAAAGTTTTGACAGTAGACAGGCAATGGCTAGTATTTAAAGAAGTATTACATGGTCTACAATAAATATGCATTCCTCTAAGACATAAAAACCCAACAGGAAAGATGAATCAAACGGGGCTAACAAAAGAAGTTAAAGATTGCATTGGAAGTGGCTTATAAGGTTGCCAGAAAAAGTGGTAAGACTGAGGATTAAGAACAATTTAGAATGCAGCAAAGGATGACCATGAAACTGATAAAATAAAGGGAAAAGAGAATATGAATGCAAGCTAGCTAGAAACATAAAGGCGAACTGTAAAAGCTTCTCCAGGCATCTGAAAAGGAAAAGATTAGCAAGGACAAATGTGGGTCCATTACAGGCGGAGACAGGAGAGTTCATAATGTAGAATAGGGAAAATGGCTGAGAAACTAAACAATTACTTTGTGTCTGTCTTCACAGAGGAAGATACAAAAAATCTCCCAGAAATACTAGGGAACCAAGTGACTTGTGAAAATAATGAACTGAAAGAAATTAGTATTCAGAAAGAGGTTGTTGTTCTAGCCATAGAACCAAAGGACCATTGGCATCTCTCCCCATTAGAAAGACAGTTGGTAACATATAGCTTGAGGGTTACCACTCCACAAGCATGGGGCATGGTAAGGAGGGTAGGCCTTCATGAACTACAACAGCCGGTACGGGGATCGAACTGATGCTGTTGGTATCTTTCTGTATCACACTCTAGCCGTTTAGCCAACCGAACTAACTGACCCCCCTAATAAAGAGGTAGTACTCAGAAAATTTACTGAAGTGAAGGCTGATAAATCCCTTGGACCAGATGAGCTACATCCCAGAGTGTTGAAGCAGGTGGCTAGAGAGATAATAGATGCATTGGTGGTTATCTTTCAAAATTCTATAGATTCTGGAAAGGTTCCTGCAGACTGGAAAGTACCAAATGTAACCCCACTATTTAAGAAAGGAGGGAGAGAGAAAACGGAAAACTACAGACCTGTTAATTTGACGTCAGTAGTAGGGAAAATGTTAGAATCTATTATAACGTAAGTGATCACTAGACACTTAGAAAATAATGATACAATTGGGCAGAGTCAACATTGATATATGTTTGACAAACCTGTTTGAGTTTTTTGAGGATGTTACTTGTAGCATAGATAAAAGAGAACCAGTGGATGTGGTGTATTTGGATTTTCAGCAGGTTTTTGATAAGGTCCCACACAGGAGGTTAGTAAATAAAATTAGAGCACATGGGATTGGAGGTAATATACTGGTATGGATCAAGAACTGGTTAACAGACAGAAAACAGGGAGTAGGAACAAACAGGTCATGCTCAGAATGGCAGGCTATTTCAAGTGGGGTACCGCAAGGATCAGTGCTGGGGCCACAGCTGTTCACAATCTATATAAATGATCTGGATGTGCGGACCAAATGAAATTTTTCCAAATGTTCTGATGACACAAAACTAGGTGAGAATGTAAGTTGTGAGGAGGATGCAAGGAGGCTTCAAGGGGACCTGGACAGGCTAAGTGAATGGGCAAGAACATGGCAGATGGAATATAATATAAGTGTGAAGTTATCCACTTTTGGTAGAAAAAACATAAAGACAGAGTATTTCTTAAATGGTGAGAGCTTGGAAAGTGTTGATGTCCAAAGGGACCTGGGTGTCCTTGTTCATGAGTTATTAAAAGCTAACATGCAGGTGCAGCAAGCAATTAAGAATGCAAATGGTATGTTGGCTTTCGTCACAAGAGGTTTTGAGTACAGGAGTAAAGAAGTCTTGCTGCAATTGTATAGAGTCTTGGTGAGACTGCACCTGGAGTAGTGTGTACAGTTTTGGTCTCCTCATCTAATGAAGGATTTACTTGCCATAGGGAGAGTGCAACAGTGGTTCATCAGACTAATCCCCTGGATGGTGGGATTGGCTTTTGAGGAGAGATTGAGGAACCTGGGCCAGTATTCTCTGGAGTTACAAAGAATGAGAGGTGATCTCAATGAAACTTACAAAATTCTTACAGGGCATTATGGGGTGGATGTAGATAGGATGTTTTCCCTGGTTGGTGAGTCTAGAACCAGGGGGCATAGTCTCAGAATAAGGGGTAGGCCATTAAAGACTGAGATGAGGAGGAATTTCTTCACTCAGCGAGTGGTGCATCTTTGGAGTTCTCTACCCCAGAGGGCTGTGGAAGCTGAATCATTAAGCATGTTCAAGACAGAAATCGATAGATATCTGAATACTAATGACATCAAGGGATATTGGGATAGCATGGGAAAGTGGCATTAAGGTAGATGATCATCTATGATCGAATTGAATGGTGGAGCAGGCTCAATGGGCTGAATGGCCTACTCCTGCTCCTATGTTCTTATGAAGCCTACAGAAGCCACTACAAGCATTGGAGGCAAATAGCAGCACCTTCATCCCCCAATCTCATAAAATTCCCAATTCTTGCACTCTATTTACTTAGCGCTCTGTGCGACCACACTGCGCAGCAGATACAGTTTACTTCAGACACTTTTTTGAGCCACACCCACATTACAAGTGCTGACTCAGATTACTGCACACAGTATCATCTATTCAGGCAATCACTGACAGGTAGTTTCTGTTAACTAGCTTGCTGTTAACTAGCTTAACTAATTTAAATTCAAATGTTAAACTACAGTTCAGCTTGAGATATACTCACCAGTGCTTACCAGAGAATTCCGACTCTCACCCAGTTCCCAACTTTTACACATTATTTACAATTCACTCCTTTGACCACCACGCTATCTGATTACTCTGTGCGTCAACAGATGCTGTTTACTTTACACTTCTATAACTTTACCAACTCCACCCTTGCCTCTGCTTATCTGCTGCTGAAAACTTCATCCAAGCCTTTCTTCCCTCTAGATTTGACTATTCCAATGCACACTTGGCCAGCCTACTTAGTTCTACCCTCCCCATACTTGAGGTTGTTGAAAACTCTGGGACCCAAGTTCCCTGTGCTCACTAATCTACATTGGCTCCTGATTTAGCAGTGCCTCAATTTTTAAAATTCTCATCCTTGTTTTCAAATCCCTCCATGGTATCGCGCTTTCTTCTCTGTGATCTTTTCCAGCCTTACAGCCCCCTGAGATTTCTGCGCTCTGTCAGTTCTGGCCTCTTGAGCATTCGCAAGCTGTGCCTTCAGCTGCCAAGGCCCTAAGCTCTGGAATTCCTTTGCTAAATCTCTCTGCCTTTCTACCTCTCTTTCCTCCTTTAAGATTTTCCTTAAAATCTACGTCTTTGACCAAGCTTTGGTCATCTGGCCCATTAGCTGCTTATGTAGATGGGTGTCAAATTTTATTCGATCCTGCTTGTAAAACACCTTGGGACATTTTATCACTGCTATAAAGCTGCTATATAAATGCAAGTTGCTGTTGTTGTTGATCATTTTCTGAAGTATATCTTCACCTACAGGTTTTAAGTACATGTACACCACTGAGCACTACGTCATGACAAGCCAATGTGGAAGCTATTTTACTGGGTTGCCACATATGCATACAGAGTTATATGGCAGCGCAAGTTCCATATATGTGCTGACAGTCTCAGGTCAGTGGCCATGCAGTGTGGCTCATGTTTTTGTTATCTTATTCTGCAAGCCCTGACTGTCACTGTGAAATGCAGATGGTTAATACCTGCGGGTTTATGGAGTTCCTTTTTTTTGAAACTTCCATTATTAGGATTTACCTTCTTGACTTATCAAATGAAAAAAAAGTTCAATTTCTAGAAAATTGCCTTTTACTTGTAGTTATGTACCTGTAGTGGTAATAGAAATGAGCTATGAGCCTCTATTTGTGCTTATGGTTTATCTTTTTCTTCATATTTTGCCAGTTCTTGAATCCACAAACAATGTAATTAAAGGGTTATTTTCAAATAGCCATCACTACTGCATTGATTAATTCCTTTTAAAAAAGTTGCATAAATCTCTTTTGGGCCTCCTTATCTCGAGAGACAATGGATGCGTGCCTGGAGGTGGTCAGTGGTTTGTGAAGCAGCGCCTGGAGTGGCTATAAAGGCCAATTCTAGAGTGACAGGCTCTTCCACAGGTGCTGCAGAGAAATTTGTTTGTCAGGGCTGTTGCACAGTTGGCTCTCCCCTTGTGCCGCTGTCTTTTTTCCTGCCAACTACTAAGTCTCTTCGACTCGCCACATTTTAGCCCTGTCTTTATGGCTGCCCGCCAGCTCTGGCGAACGCTGGCAACTGACTCCCACGACTTGTGATCAATGTCACAGGATTTCATGTTGCGTTTGCAGACGTCTTTAAAGCGGAGACATGGACGGCCGGTGGGTCTGGTACCAGTGGCGAGCTCGCTGTACAATGTGTCTTTGGGGATCCTGCCATCTTCCATGCGGCTCACATGGCCAAGCCATCTCAAGCGCTGCTGACTCAGTAGTGTGTATAAGCTGGGGATGTTGGCTGCCTCGAGGACTTCTGTGTTGGAGATACGGTCCTGCCACCTGATGCCAAGTATTCTCCGGAGGCAGCGAAGATGGAATGAATTGAGACGTCGCTCTTGGCTGGCATACGTTGTCCAGGCCTCGCTGCCATCGAGCAAGGTACTGAGGACACAGGCCTGATATACTCGGACTTTTGTGTTCCGTGTCAGTGCGCCATTTTCAAAGGTGACCGCGGTGACTGCAACAACTACCGTGGAATCTACCTGCTCAGCATAGTGTGGAAAGTCTTTGCTCGAGTCGCTCTGAACAGGCTCCAGAAGCTGGCCGAGCGCGTCTACCCTGAGGCACAGTGTGGCTTTCGTGCAGAGAGATCGTCCGTTGACATGCTGTTCTCCCTTCGTCAGATACAGGAGAAATGCCATGAACAACAGATGCCCCTCTACATTGCTTTCATTGATCTCACCAAAGCCTTTGACCTCGTCAGCAGACGTGGTCTCTTCAGACTACTAGAAAAGATCGAATGTCCACCAAAGCTACTAAGTATCATCACCTCATTCCATGACAATATGAAAGGCACAATTCAACATGGTGGCTCCTCATCAGAGCCCTTTCCTATCCTGAGTGGCGTGAAACAGGGCTGTGTTCTCGCACCCACACTTTTTGGGATTTTCTTCTCCCTGCTGCTCTCACATGCGTTCAAGTCCTCTGAAGAAGGAATTTTCCTCCACACAAGATCAGGGGGCAGGTTGTTCAACCTTGCCCGTCTAAGAGCGAAGTCCAAAGTACGGAAAGTCCTCATCAGGGAACTCCTCTTTGCTGACGATGCTGCTTTAACATCTCACACTGAAGAGTGCCTGCAGAGTCTCATCGACAGGTTTGCGGCTGCCTGCAATGAATTTGGCCTAACCATCAGCCTCAAGAAAACGAACATCATGGGGCAGGATGTCAGAAATGCTCCATCCATCAATATTGGCAACCACGCTCTGGAAGTGGTTCAAGAGTTCACCTACCTAGGCTGAACTATCACCAGTAACCTGTCTTTAGATGCAGAAATCAACAAGCGCATGGGTAAGGCTTCCACTGCTATGTCCAGACTGGCCAAGAGAGTGTGCATAAATAAGTGTTTACAAATATGATTAAAACCTCCAGGATAAGGATCGACAAACAATTCATGCACTTTGTACCAGAGATTAGTCACCCGTAGGAGGTAACCGGTCAGAGCTGTGAAGTGTAGTTTGTTCGATTGAAGCCTGAGTCTGGAAGAAGTTTGACAAAGTTCTTGGAGGTTTTACTCATGTTTTGACTGCCTCTCTCAGGAGATCATGTGGGTTGTGCAAAGTATATGTTAAAGTAAATTTTACAAGATCTGTGACAGATGTGGGCTGTTATCTTATTCTCTTTGCATATTTTCTTAATTATGTGACTTTGCTGCAGTTTGTGGCCAATGTTTAAAATCATAAAGGAAATAAGGAAAATATAAGTCTATGTGTTTTTTAAATTAAGTGCTGGTCTAGATGAACCTTGATTGGGAATGCCTTTCAAAATTCATGCCCTTCACTTGAGATTCCAAATCACCAGGTGAAAGTTAACAATTTTCGTTTGGTGCATGGTGGCTCTCATATCTGTATATTGTTACGACCGACCGCTCCTGTCAAAGCACCCAATCAAAATATACGATTCTGATTTTGGTGGGACCAACGCACTGTTAATTCAATCTTGTCGTTCCACAAATCGGCTAACATATCATTTGAAAACTTTCCAAATTAAAGGAAGACCCACCAAATTGTACCATCTATTAACCCCCAAATGAGGCTAACCAAACCAGGTGTCTTTAAATCAACAAATAAACTCTTTAATTAGAAGAACTAAATTCTTAAACACTATGAACATTTAAAAATAGAAAAATTAGAGTCTCTGCAAATTTACAGTCCAATGTTGTTCGAAGTCCTGGCAGAATGTTTTTTGAAGTCCCCCCCGCAGAATTAGGGCGGCGCAGTGGTTAGCACCGCAGCCTCACAGCTCCAGCGACCCGGGTTCAATTCTGGGTACTGCCTGTGTGGAGTTTGCAAGTTCTCCCTGTGTCTGCGTGGGTTTTCGCCGGGTGCTCCGGTTTCCTCCCACCACCAAAAGACTTGCAGGTTGATAGGCAAATTGGCCATTATAAATTGTCCCTAGTATAGGTAGGTGGTAGGGAAATATAGGGACAGGTGGGGATGGGGTAGGAATATGGAATTAGTGTAGGATTAGTATAAATGGGTGGTTGATGGTCGGCACAGACTCGGTGGGCCGAAGGGCCTGTTTCAGTGCTGTTTCTCTAAATAAAAATAAATAAGTAAATGTTGTTCGAAGTCCAGCGAATTTCAACAATTAACAACTTGCAAACACTTTCAACAGAATCAATCTGACTTTAGAGTTTTTGAGGGATAAAAGATTGTCACAGTCTAACTTCCCTTTCTTCAATTTAAATTACCAGAGATCTCTGTCTTGGCTTAACTTTTTAGAATTTCGAGAGATAATAATTAAACAGACAAAAATCCTATTCCCTTCAGTTTAAATGGTTGAGAGCTCTTTTTCAGTGCTGACAGCACAGCTGTCTGTGTCTTCTGTCTGTGTCTGTCTGTTAGGGAAAACTGTTTTCAACTGCCAGTTCAAACTGAATTGTAACAAATGTATCACATCAGGCTCACTCCCAGTGGCTGTTTCCATGGTATCGAGAATGCACCTTCCTATAACTCCTAAGGCTTGCTGGCTCTTAAAGCAATACGGATCCCTTGCAAGGCTTAAAGGCAAACCGCATATTCAGAAAAAACTACAGGACCGTGACAATATGTACATCTTAAGCGGAATAAGTTCTAAGTTCATTATAAAAAGATAGCAGTGCTTTCAACGATAAGCTATGTTGGTGATGCACGAGTTGGCAGTGGATGTACAGTATACTCAACATGGACCTGTTGGGCTAAATGGCCTTTTCCTGTTCTGTAAATACTATGCAGTGTATGTAATACTTAAGATAGGTAAGCTAGCGCCATCTTTTATGTGTACTGTTGCTACCAGTCTGGCAGATAAATATATTTCTTTGCATGACAATTTAATGAATATACAGTTGCACAAATAGGCTGAAATTATTTTATTTCCATGGTGAAAAAGAATGTTTATTACTGCAGAAAACTGTTGAAGATGACATTGTATTGTCACAGAGGAAATTGACATCACAATGCAGTACTGTTTGATAGGCTGCGCATTACATAATGCTTGCCTAGTTCAACTAAGTGTTGGAAAAATTCTGCATGGCAAAGCAAGATAATGCAGCATACAACGTAACAACAAAGGAACACAGAAATACAACTATAACTACTTGTTAACATTTGCATCACCTAAAAATAGTTAACTAAATATGTACACATTACTGACAACTTTATGAAGCAAGCCTGTATTTGTGAAGTGCAGGTGAAAACATGTGACTACATTGCTGCATATACAGTGCTGGATTTAGCAGGGGTGGTGTTGACGGTGAACTATCGGCATTTGCCGTCATTACCCCACTGAAACTGACTGCAACTTTAGGATATTTGGCATGCACAGATTAGCGCATAAAGCCTGATGTTGAGGTCTGTCAGTGCTTTGACACAGTCTGCGCTGTGACTCCTCCCAGAGCCGACAACTACTGAAATCAGTGAGAATTTCAACTTATTGCCCACCTGCCCCACTCATATCGCCGTTTGAAACCCCTTAAAAAGTTATATCTTGTTCTATCAGGTGTAACTGGATTTTGATGGCAGTGTGATCAATAGAATTTGCAGATCAGAACTGACCCTTCTGATGTATTCCTACGTTATGAGCATGCCCGGTGCATGATGACATCTTTAAACATGCCATCTGGCCATCTTGGTATCTGTCTTTCTTTACAAGGTCCTCCCAATATATAACAGATTTTGGTGATGAAATGGGATTAAAGTGCAAAACATTTTGCAGCAAACAGCAAGAGACTGTGATGAACAAAATAAGCGAGCTCCCAGCAACCTACCTGCTAGGATGGTGAAGATTTTCGTCTAGATTGTGTTGAAGCTCATTGTGAAAACGTATGGCTGCACACAGTTGAATGGATTCTGCAGAGTCCTAGTGTCCATCGATTCAACTACCGACTACATTGACTTTGGTGAATTTGTTCTGATTAGGTTGACTTAGTTACAAACAGCCACAGTAAAGTGTTTACTGGGTCACTGTTCAGTGTTACATTTGAAAATGGGACAAGTTGGGAATGTATGATAGAGCTCGAGAACCATTCAGTTCATACATTGAAAGAAATTACTTTTTTATTTGTTCATGGGATGTGGGTGTCACAGCAATATAGGACTTAGGAACAGGAGTTGGCCATTTGGCCCTTTCAGCCTGCCATTCGATAAGATCATAAGATCATAAGATCATGGCTAATCTGGTTGTGGTTTCAATTCCACTTTCCTGTCTGTTCCCCCATAACTCTCGACTCCCTTGTGTATCAAAAATCTATCTAACTCAGCCTTGAATAAATTCAAGGACCCAGCCTCCACTGTTTTCTGGGGAAGAGAATTCCACAGACTAATGACCCTTTGAGAAAAAAAAATTCTCATCTCCATCTTAAAAGTGAGACCTCTTATTCTTAAACTGTGTCCCCTAATTCTCGTGTCCCCCACAAGAGGAAACATCCTCCCAGTATCCACTCTATCAAGTCCACTTAAGATCATGTATGTTTCAATAAGATTACCTCTCATTCTTCTAAACTCTAATGGTTATAGGCCCAATCCTATAGTCACTGGCACAGCTAGCATCTGTTGCCCAACCCTAATTGCCCTTGACAACTGAGTGGCTTGCTAGGCCATTTCAGAGGGCAGTTAAGAGTCAACCACATTACTGTGGGTCTGGAGTCACATGTATACCAGACCAGGTAAGGACAGCAGATTTTCTTTCCTAAAGGACATTAGTGAACCAGATGGGTTTTTACAACAATCGATGATAGTAATGGTGCTGTGAAACTGAGACTAAATTTTTATTAATTAATTGAATTTAAATTCCACCAACTGCCAAGGTGGGATTTGAACCCATGTCCCCAGGGAATGAGTCAGGGCCTCAAATAGTACTTCAATACCACGGTACCACCATCTCCATCTGAAACATAGGGTCAGAGTGCCAAAGGAGCTTCCGGGATGTATTATCACACATTATATGCACAGGGAATTGTAATGTAGGGAACACAGTGGTCAATTTGCTCTCAGCAAGTTTTCACTAACAGCAATGTTATAGTGACCAGATAATCTGATTTAGTGATGTTGATTGAGGGATAAATATTGACCAGGACAATGGGGATAACTCCCCTGCTCTTCTTTGAAATAATGCTGTAGAATCTTTCATGTCCACCTGAGATGACAGGCGGAGACTCATTTTAACATCTCATTTGAAAGATGGCACCTCCAACCATGTCGCACTTGCTCCAATACTACTGTGGAATATCAGTTTAGATGTTGTGCTCAGGTCTCTGGAGTGGGCTTTGAACCCATAATTTTCTGACTCAGGCAAAAGTGCTACTTTATTTCCCAAAAATATACTTTATTCAGAAAATTTATAAAAGTACATTTCATAGCAGTTTAAATTTGACATTCCATAAAGTGCAATACAGATCAGTTTCTTCCAATACAGTACATGAAGTGTCTCACTACACTTGCCAAAACAGGTTATATTTACATTTACATTTCGTGTCAAACATTCTCTGATGCATACAGCCCGAGGGATTTTACACGGTTTTCAGCCCCTCGGTATACTATGGTGGGAAGACCTTAGACAGTGGCCTTTCCCCATTGAACCTTGGTGACAGCTGCTCCAAGCTTTAGTGCGTCTCTCAGCATGTAGTCCTGGACCTTGGAATGTGCCGGTCTGCAACAAGAGCCACAGACCTCGCTGTTTGCCTTGGAGACCTCCAAGATCATCTTCCAGTCCAGAGTCCGCTCCGTGGACCAGGATGAAACGTACTCGCATTTCTTCTTCCAAAAGGTACAGAGAGAGAGCTCTTTGATCAGCAGTCTGAAGTAAGAACACGGCTCGGTAACGTCATCACAACCTGACATACTAGGATCAGCAAATACTTTTACATGTGCTGTACAACATGAAGCCCACAGACAGCACACCCTCCCAGTCCTTCCTGTCTTTAGGTGACTACACGGGAGGGTCTGGACAAACCGCAAACTCTGGATGAGCTAACAAAGGCCGACAGGTCCTTCGAGACGAGTAAAACTCCCAGAAGTGATGGCTTCCCGGCCGAGTTGTATTCAACTCTGTTAGACTAGATCGGCCCAGACCTGCTGGAAGTGTACAAAAGTATCCTTCTGGCTGGCAACATATCAGAATCCTTGAGGAAAAGATTCATCACCCTCATCTACAAACAGAAGGGGAAAGGGAGGAAATCAGAAATTGGCAGCCCATTTCACAGCTTAACATGGACTACAAAATTCTGTCCAAGGTCATCGGCAAACAGGTCAAGTCTGCTCTGTAGTTGGTGATCCACCCTGATCAGACCTGCAGTGTACCTGACAGGAAGATCTGATAGCCTCGCACTACTCAGGGGTATGTTGGCTTATGTGCGGGACACTGGGGTGGATACCTGCCTCACCAGCTTGGACCAGGAGAAGGCCTTTGACAGAATATCACACACCTACATGACGGACGTGCTGTCCAAAATGGAGTGTGGGGAGGGAACCCACAATTGGATCCAAAAACTCTGCACAAACATCAGTAGTGCAGTTTCAATCAATGGGTGGGATTCGGAAAGCTTTCCCATCAAATGTGGAGTCAGACAGGGCTGTCCTCTCTTCCCTGTCTTGTTCGTGTGCTGTATTGAATATTTTGCCAAGACAATCAGGAAGGATACAGGTATAAGACAGGTGACAATCCCAGGCAGCGGAGGCACTCAGGTCAATGCCTCCCTGTACATGGACAACGTTGCCATCTTCTGCTCAGATCGGCGCTGAGGATGCATTGTCACATGACTCAAGCACACCAAATGCCAGTGCAGATACAGGCACCTCAGTAGGACCTGGGCTATGCATAGAATATTTGTCACAGGGTGAGGAGCACAGCATGTGAGCAGGTAACGGAGGCAGTGGAGGTTGTCGGCAATCCCTATCAGAGGGCGGAGAACAGCACCAGTTATACTCAGCTTGCTGGAGATGCTGAGCCTCGGGGGTTATTCACAAAGCAGGTGTTTCTGGAGCCGCAAAGGAAGGTGTGTAGACATCTGGCAGAGTTCCCTGAGACTGTGCACCCCCTTGGGAAGATGATGGAGGAATCCTTCCATGCCATGAATGCCACCATGTCTCAGCCCAATGAGTGCATGAGTACCTCCACTGAAAGAGTAGCCACTCTTATGGAGACTCATATATGCCAGGCCAATGAATGAGTGCAGGAGCAGCAAAGTGATTGTCACAATGTGGCTACAATGCTCAGTAGTCTTGACAGTTATGTTCCTGTGAGGGCATGCAGATGCATGGAAACGCGGCCATGTGCTCTCCCGCTCCAGCAGAGCACCCAAATTCAGCTGTGCCCTGAAAGGGCTGAGGCAATGGGATGCTTTTTCAAGCCCCCCCCCCCCCCCCCCCCCGTCCCTCTGACAGAGACACATGCGTTGCTTCCTGCCCCCATGACCGAGGCTGTCCTGCACAGATGCAGGTGGGGCAGTCTGCGACTGTATCCTCACGGGCATGGCAACCTCAGAGGACAGCAGCCAGAGGCATCTCCTTTGCTAGAGCAGAGAAAGGAACAGCTGCCTTCACATCGGTCTCAGCCACAGGGGGAGCACCACATAGAGCTTGCAAAGAAATCATATAAATTGCATCAGTGTCACTAGGAGGCACTTGAATGTATGTGTAAGTTGCATGTGCGTAATTTGAATGAAGGGTCGTTTGTTGACAACCTTGTAAGTGTCATGAGGTTTATTTTAAATCGGTGAAAATGTCTGGTTAAGAACACACTGGAGTGTAGATAAACTAAAGTCGTGGGATTAAATCTGGCTATGGGGCAGGTGTAGACAATGGGAAAGGTGTTGCCGAATGAACTGGTTGTTTTGAGGGAGTCTTAGCAGGACCTGATTATGGGGTGCGTGAACAGTTGAGGAGCCTGAGACTGCTTAAGAATGAATGGGTTGTGGCAGCTGCCAGAGAACTGTGAGCACACTTGCATGAAGGATTTACAGTGGTTGCAGATGAGCTGTACGCTGAGGGAGTGGAAGCCCTTCATTTAACAAATGCTCTCACCTGCTCCGATGGCGTCTTAATGGGCACATGGGTGCAGCCTACCAACCCCTGAACCTGAGGGAATCCTGCCATTGAGACAAAACCGACAGCACAATTGACCTGAGTCGCCGTGCAAAATTTGATGCAGTCAGATGCTCCTGTATACAGGGCATCGGTCACATGCTCTATGCAGGAATAGGCAGCCCATTGAGAGATTCTACTGTAAGCTCATGTAAAGTGCAGCGATTGAAACAAGAACTCAACCTGAAGATTTATAAAAATGGACTTTTCTTTTAAAAAGGTGGACAATATGCTTAAAAATGGCTGCCGAAGGTCCAAAGACCTTGCTTTTGTTTAGTCAAACTGTCTAGCAAGGTCAAAAGAATACATTCAAAGTCAAGAGGTGTCAATTGCACCCAGCCTGAACCCTTCAAGAGACATTTTTGAATTGAGTAGGTTCTAAAACAAAAAAGGTGTGAAGTAAACATATCCTGTGCCATTTTCGGTCACCACAGGGAGGAAAATCTCTGTCTCCCAACAAAGGTAAGATGTGAGAAACTTTTAGCTTCAAAGGTAGCTCCCTGAAGAGAGGGGTGGAGGGAGAGACCCAGGAAGAAGCATTATCAAAGATTGTCCAGCTGAGATCTGGGAGAAAATCCAGCAAGCCAAAAAGGAAGGTGCCCTGTTGTGAATTCTACATTTCCACCTGTACAGCAGAGAATTGGAAGTGATCCTCTGTCTTCAAACTGAACTTTCAACCAACAGAGAAGTCCACAAACATCACAGGCCTGCAACTAAAGAAAACCTGACATCCGGGAGAATTCAACAGGTTTACCGTGAACCCCGAAACCCGACCTCATTTCAAACCAGTTATTCCTTTACCTCTCTATCTGTCTCTTTTTGTGTGTGTATGTACACATTCACAGGTGAGTGGGTGCAGTTGCGACAATTTTGGGATAAGGCATATTGCTCAATTGATATTTAATCTTCTGTTTTAAACCTACAAGAAAATCTGCTGCTGTTTATTTGACAAATAAAACACAAAGGGGTTAAAACCCTAATAACAAAACCACTTGTAGGGGTGGCGCAGTGGTTAGCACCGCAGCCTCACGGCTCCAGCGAACTGGGTTCGGTCTGGGTACTGCCTGTGCAGAGTTTGCAAGTTCTCCCTGTGACCATGTGGGTTTCCTCCAGGTGCTCCGGTGTCAAAGAACAAAGAACAGTACAGCTCAGGAACAGGCCATTCGGCCCTCCAAGCCTGCGCCAATCTTGATGCCTGTCTGAACTAAAACCTTCTGCACTTCCGAGGACCATACCCCTCTATTCCCATCCTATTCATGTATTGGTCAAGATGCCTCTTAAACGTTGCTAACGTACCTGCTTCCACCACCTCCCCCGCAGCAAGTTCCAGGCACTCACCACCCTCTGTGTAAAGAACTTGCCTCGCACATCCCCTCTAAACTTTGCACCTCGCACCTTAAACCTATGTCCTCTAGTAACTCACTCTTCCACCCTGGGAAAAAGCTTCTGACTATCCTCTCTATCCATGCCACTCATAACTTTGTAAACCTCTATCATGTCGCCCCTCCACCTCCGTCGTTCCAGTGAAAACAATCCGAGTTTATCCAACCTCTCCTCATAGCTAATGCCCTCCAGACCAGGCAACATCCTGGTAAACCTCTTCTGTACCCTCTCCAAAGCATCCACGTCCTTCTGGTAGTGTGGCGACTAGAATTGCACGCAATATTCTAAGTGTGGCCTAACTAAGGTTCCGTACAGCTGCAGCATGACTTGCCGATTTTTATACTCTATGCCCCGGTCGATGAAGGCAAGCATGCCGTATGCCTTCTTGACTACCTTATCCACCTGCGTTGCCACTTTCAGTGACCTGTGGATCTGTACGCCCAGATCTCTCTGCCTGTCAATACTCCTAAGGGTTCTGCCATTTACTGTATACTTCCCACCTGTATTCGATCTTCCAAAATGCATTACCTCACATTGTCCGGATTAAACTCCATCTGCCATTTCACTGCCCAAGTCTCCAACCGATCTATATCCTGCTGTATCCTCTGACAATCCTCATCACTATCCGCAACTCCACCAACCTTTGTGTCGTCCGCAAACTTACTCATCAGACCAGCTACATTTTCCTCCAAATCATTTATATATACTACAAACAGCAAAGGTCCCAGCATTGATCCTGATGGAACACCACTAGTCACAGCCCTCCATTCAGAAAAGCACCCTTCCACTGCTACCCTCTGTCTTCTATGACCAAGCCAGTTCTGTATCCATCTTGCCAGCTCGCCTCTGATCCCGTGTGACTTCACCTTTTGTACCAGTGAGGGACCTTGTCAAAGGCTTTACTGAAGTCCATATAGACAACATCCACTGCCCTTCCTTCATCAATCATCTTCGTCACTTCCTCAAAAAACTCAATCAAGTTAGTGAGACACAACCTCCCCTTCAGAAAACCATGCTGCCTCTCGCTAATAAGTTCATTTTTTTCCAAATGGGAATAAATCCTGTCCCGAAGAATCTTCTCTAATAATTTCCCGACCACTGACGTAAGGCTCACCGGCCTATAATTTCCTGGATTATCCTTGCTACCCTTCTTAAACAAAGGAACAACATTGGCTATTCTCCAGTCCTCTGGGACCTCACCTGTAGCCAATGAGGATGCAAAGATTTCTGTCAAGGCCCCAGCAATTTCTTCCCTTGCCTCCCTCAGTATTCTGGGGTAGATCCCATCAGGCCCTGGGGACTTACCTACCTTAATGCTTTGCAAGACGCCCAACACCTCCTCCTTTTTGATAACGACATGACCCAGACTATCTACACTCCCTTCCCTAGACTCATCATCCACCAAGTCCTTCTCTTTGGTAAATACTGATGCAAAGTACTCATTTAGTACCATTTCCTCTGGCTCCACATATAGATTCCCTCCTCTGTCCTTGAGTGGGCCAACCCTTTCCCTAGTTACCCTCTTGCTCTTTATATACGTATAAAAAGCCTTGGGATTCTCCTTAATCCTGTTTGCCAATGACTTTTCATGACCCCTTTTAGCCCTCCTGACTCCTTGCTTAAGTTCCTTCCTACTTTCTTGATATTCCTCAAGGGCTACGTCTGTTCCCAGCCTTCTACCCCTTACGAATGCTTCCTTTTTCTTTTTGACTAAGCTCACAATATCCCGCGTTATCCAAGGTTCCCGAAATTTGCCAAACTTATCCTTCTTCCTCACAGGAACATGCCAGTCCTGCATTCTAATCAACTGACGTTTGAAAGACTCCCACATGTCAGATGTTGATTTACCCTCAAACAGCCGCCCCCAATCTAAATTCTTCAGTTCCTGCCTAATATTGTTATAATTAGCCTTCCCCCAATTTAGCACCTTCACCCGAGGACTACTCTTATCCTTATCCACAAGTACCTTAAAACTTACGGAATTATGGTCACTGTTCCCGAAATGTTCCCCTAATGAGACTTCGACCACTTGGCCGGGCTCATTCCCCAAAACCAGGTCCAGTACAGCCCCTTCCCTAGTTGGACTATCTATGTATTGTTTCAAGAAGCTCTCCTGGATGCTCCTTACAAATTCTGCCCCATCCAAGCCCCTAGCACTAAGTGAGTCCCAGTCAATATAGAGGAAGTTAAAATCACCCACCAATACAACCCTGTTACCTTTACATCTTTCCAAAATCTGTCTACATATCTGCTCCTCTACCTCCCATTGGCTGTTGGAAGGCCTGTAGTAAACCCCCAACATCGTGACTGCACCCTTCCTATTCCTGAGCTCCACCCATATTGCCTCGCTGCATGACCCCTCCGAGGTGTCCTCCCGCAGTACAGCTGTGATATTCTCCTTAACCGGTAATGCAACTCCCCCTCCCCTTTTACATCCCCCGCTATCCTGCCTGAAGCTTCTAAATCCCGGAACATTTAGCTGCCAATCCTGTCCTTCCCTCAACCAAGTCTCTGTAATAGCAACAACATCATAGTTCCAAGTACTAATCCAAGCTCTATATTCATCTGCCTTGCCTGTAATACTTCGCGCATTGAAACAAATGCACTTCAGACCACCAGTGCTCAGCAATATCTCCCTGCCTGCTCTTCCTCTTAGTCTTAGTCTTACTGGCCTTATTTACTAGTTCCCCCTCATTTATTTCACCTGCTGTCCTACTGCTCTGGTTCCCACCCCCCTGCCACACCAGTTTAAACCCTCCCGAGTGACGCTAGCAAACCTCGCAGCCAGGATATTTGTGCCCCTCCAGTTTAGATGCAACCCGTCCTTCTTGTACAGGTCCCATCTGTCCCTGAAGCGATCCGAATGATCCAGATATCTGAAACCCTCCCTTCTACACCACCTGTTCAGCCACGTGTTTAGCTGCACTATCCTCCTGTTTCTAGCCTCACTGGCATGGGGCACAGGGAGTAATCCCAAGATTACAACCCTCGAGGTCCAGTCTTTTAACTTTCTACCTAACTCCCTAAACTCCCCCTGCAGGACCTCATCACTCTTCCTGCCTATGTTGTTGGTACCGATGTGTACCACAACCTCAGGCTGTTTTCCCTCCCCCTTCAGAATGCCCCCTGTCCGTTCAGAGACATCCTTGACCCTGGCACCAGGGAGGCAACATACCATCCTGGAGTCTCTTTCATGTCCACAGAAGCGCCTATCTGTGCCCCTGACTTTAGAGTCCCCTATAACTATTGCTCTTCTGTGCTTTGCCCCTCCCTGCTGAACAACAGTGCCAGCCGTGGTACCACTGCTCTGGCTGCTGCTGCTGTTTTCCCATGATAGGCCATCCCCCCCAACAGTATCCAAAACGCTATACTTGTTAGATACATGCCAAAGACTTGCAGGTTGATAGGTAAATTGGCCATTGCAAAAAATTGCCCCTAGTGTAGATAGATGGTAGGAGAATTGAGGGAAGATGGGGATGTGAGAGGGAAAAATGGTATTAATGTAAGACTAGTATAAATGGGTGGTTGATGGTCGGCGTAGACTCGGTGGCCCAAGGGCCTGTTTCGGTACTGTATCTCTCTATGACTTGCTGTGGTCAGGTGGTACTTGAACAGTCAGAACCATCCACCTTCACCACATGGCTGTAACACAATGAACATCCCCAGCCGATGCCTGAACAAAGCCAATGGGCTAGAGGTTAAGGGAAATTGTGACCTTCACTGCCATGGGCATTGGATGTCCACCTGCTCCTTGGGGTCTAGTTTCCTTATCCAGAAGTACACAGATGTCCATAACCACCTGCCATGAGAGAGCAACCTACGGTACTGCTGCTCTAAGAGGTTTATGACATTAACATCCGTCATTGGGAAAATGCTAGAATCTGTTATTAAGGAAGTAGTAACAGGACATTTAGAAAATCATAATGCACTCCGGCACCATCAACATGGTTTTATGAATAGGCAATCACGTTGGACAAATTTATTAGAGTTCTTTTATTAGGTAAAAAGGAGGGTGGATAAAGGGGAACCAGTAGATGTAGTATATTTGGATTTCCAAAAGGCATTCAATAAGATGCCACATAAAAGGTTGGGGGTAATATATTATCAGGGATAGAGGATTGGCTAACTAACAGGAAACAGCGAGTCGGGATAAATGGGGCATTTTCAGGTTGGCAAACTAACTAGTGGAGTGTCACAGGGATCAGTGTTGGGGCCTCAACTATTTACAATCTATATTAATGACTTGGATGATGAGACCGAGTGTATTGTAGCCAAATTTGTGGTGCTTCAAAGAAGGTAGAAAAGTAATTTGTGAGGAGGACACAAAGTGCCTGCAAAGAGATATAGATCGTGGGAAAAAATTTAGTAGTTGGAGTATAATGTGGGAAAATGGGAGGTTGTCCACTTTGGCAGGATAAATAGAAAAACTGAATATTATTTACATGGAGAGAAACTGCAGAATGCTGTGGTACAAGAGGGATCTGGGTGTCCTTGTTCATAAATCACAAGTTGGGAAGGCAAATGGAACATTGGTATTTATTGCAAGGGGGATGGAGTATAAAAGTAGGGAAGTCTTGCTGCAACTGTGAGACTGCACCTAGAGTACTGCATACAGTTTTGGTCTCCTTACTTAAGGAGAGATATACTTGAATTGGAAGCAGTTCAGAGAAGGTTCACTAGACTGGTTCCCGGGTTGAAGGAATTGTCTTATGAGGAAAGGTTGAGCAGTTTGAGTCTATACTCATTGGAGTTCAGAAGAATGAGAGGTGATCTGATTGAAACATACAAGATTCTGAGGGGGCTTGACAGAGTAGATGATGAGAGGATGTTTCCCCTGGTGGGGGAATCTAGAACTAGGGGGCACAGTTTCAAAATAAGGGGTCACCTTTTTAAGACACAGATGAGGATGACATTTTTTCTCCCAGTGGATCATTAATCTTTGGAATTCTCTTCCCCAGAGAGCAGTGGAAGGTGGGTCATCGAATATATTCAAGGCTGAGTTAGACAAATTTTTGATCCATAAGGGAGTCAAGGGTAATGGGGGGGGGGGGGGGGGGGTGGGGAGCAAGCAGAAAAGTGGAGATGAGGCCACAATCAGATTAGCCATGATCTTATTGAATGGCACAACAGGCTCGAGGGGCCAAATGGCCTATTCCTGCTCCTATCTTTTATGTTCTTATGTAAGCTGACCTTTGCCTATAAACCCTCTGTTGAGGGTTGCACCCTCTTCTGCGTCCTGCCCCTTGTCCAACCCATCTACTGCGCTCTGCTGCCTGTGGCTGCCTATGCAGCTGTCCATGCTGCTCCTCTTCCGTGGTTCAGCTGACCACTGAATAAGTGGACCCCATGTCCACTTGCACACTGCATTGCTGTGGTGTGCTCAGCCCAGGTGTCCTGACAAATTAAGTTGGCTCAAACAAACCTACATTATCATCTCAACACTTCTTACAGCTGCAGCATCAGTACGACAACTCCTCCAAGGCAGGTGTCTGCCAATGCAATAGATCATCCCTGTGGCCTCCCCTCTTTATATTGAGCAGTACTTTCACGCTGTGCAGCTGCCTCAGCTGAGGTGCTGATACAGTGAGAGGCCCATGTGACAATCACAAGATCTCATGACTCTCTCTGTCTGCTGCTTAATTGCCATTTAGTTGCTCCTAATTGGCTACCCATCACTATCAGGTGGATAGCCACTGTGCCTCCAGCAAAATCACTTGGAAGTGGGAATGCGTCAGGGAGCCAATCTGGCAAGTGGCTTTAAAAATTTGCTCCTGATCCCACATCCAAGCCAGCCTCTGCTGGGATGGGATGATGCCACCCATTATTTCTTACATGGCTTCCAGCTTGGCAGGGGTTTCAGAAATGACAGAGTAGTACACATTCTGCATTTTCTCAGATTGATTACAAATGAGAAGTTAACTTGAGTAACTTTTAAAGCTGGTTAATATTTACAGAAACAAGGGGTGAATTCCTCTCTCTGTTAATTTTAGTGAAAAGATAGATGCAATTAAAAACTATTTCACCACTTCATACTCACATGTACTTTAATGCTAAAATTAGCACAGAAACGTTACATCAAGATTATGTTTTGAGCCACGTTCATAAATCCAATAGGCTCAAATATTTTTAATTGAATGTGTTACGACCGACCGCTCCACTCAAAGCCCCCAATCAAAACATAAGATTCTGATTGTGTTGGGAACAACGCACAGTTAATTCAATCCCATCGCTCCACTGATCAGCTAACATATCATTTAAAACTTTCCAAATTAAAGAAAGATCCAGCTAAATTGTATCATCTATTAAACCCCGAATGAGGCTAACCAAACCAGGTGTCTTTAAATCAACAAATTAACTCTTTAATTAGAAGAACTAAATTGTTAAACACTATGAAGTTATGAACAACATTTATAATAGAAAAAATTAGAGTCCTTGCAAATTTACAGTCCAATGTTGCTTGAAGTCCTCACAGAATGTTGCTTTCTTTCTCCAGCGAATTTCAACAATTAACGACTTGCAAACACTTTCAATGGAATCCAGCTGACTTTAGATTTTTTTGAGGGAGAAAAGACTGTCACAGTCTAACTTCTCTTTCTTCAATTTAAATCACCAGAGATCTCTGTTTTAGCTTGACTTTTTCTTAGAATTTTGAGAGATAATAATAAACAGACTAAAATCCTCTTCCTTCAGTTTAAAATGGTTGAGAGCTCTTTTTCAGATGTGCTAAACACAGCTTCTGTGTCTCTGTTCAGACACAAACTGTCTTCACCTCAAAGCCAATTCAAAATTGAATTGTAACAAATGTATTGCATGAAACTCACTCCCAGTGGTATATCTATGGTAACGAGAATGCACCCTTTGAATTGCAGTCTCTAAATGGCTGTTTCTAAGGCAACATAAAATGCACCTTTCTGAGGCTTGCTGGTTCTTAAAGCAATACTGATCCTTTGCAAGCCTTAAAGGCAAACTGCATATTCCCGGAAAAAAACTACAGGACCATGACAAATGATTAAAATATCAAGTTTTAATTTTTTTTTTTAACATTTGAAATAAATGACAGCTACTAGAAGAATACAGTACCATTTCAGTACTCACATTGCTATGAATGTTATGGGGAACTACAGGCTATTTTATACAAATTGCATGCACAACACTCTGTTAAATGTTTTACACCACCTGTGCACAGGCAAGAAACAACTGGGAAAACTCATCAATCAACAACAACTTGTATTTATATAGTGCCTTTAACATTGTAAAATGTCCCAAGGCGCTTCACATAAGAACATAAGAAATAGCTGCCTGCTCCGCCATTCAATATGATCGTGACTGACCTTCAGCTTCAACTCCACTTTTCCACCCGTTCCCACATCCTTTGATTCCCTGAGACACCAAAAATCAGTCTATCTTAGCCTTAAACATATTCAACGATGGAGCAGCCACAACTCTCTGGGGTAGAGAATTCCAAAGATTCGCAACACTTTGAGTGAAGAAAATTTACACAAATGATTATCACACAAAATTTAACATCAAGACACATAGGAGATATTAGAACAGATGACCAAAAACGTGGTCAAAAAGGTCAGTTTTAAGGAGCATCTTAAAGGAGGAGAGAGGGAGGCAGAGAGCTTTAGGGAGGGAATTCCAGAATTCAAGGTCCAGGTAGCTAAAGGCATGGCCATCAATGGCAAAATGATTAAAATCAGGGATGTGAGCGAGGCCAGAATTGGAGAAGTGCAGAGATTTCAGAGGGTAGTAGGACTGGAGGAGATTACAGAGACAGATAGGGGCGAGACCATGGAAGGATTTGAGAACAAATAGGGACTCATGTTTGAAAGGAACATATATCAGAGAATCAGTGAGAGTACTTTAGCCTTAATTCCAACTTGAACACCCTTTGGTGTGGGATTGGTGAATTTCCTATGGTTTTCCACTGTAAACATGATGCTGTCTTTTCTTTTCTCCAATGCATGATGGGTAGAGTAATGTCACTGTGAGAAGCTTATTGCTCAAATTGTTGGCTGATGACAAACTGCACTGCATCTTGGTTCTCCCATTAATATTTCCCTGAGAACCCCTTTCTTGGCAAATTAATTAGATTCCTCTGTTCCCAGCTAGACACTGTGACATTTCAATTGTGGAATTCCAACTGCACTTCAGAACTCCTGTGAAGAATACTTCATGATGTTGCAAAGTGTTCCAATCCCCAGCAGGAACATCCTTATCATGATGAGTGCAAATAGAGAAAAAACATTTCTGAAGGTCAACATCACCAAGTGGCACAGACAATTAACTTATGGAGAGAATTTCGAAAGAAAATGATATCAATAGGATTAGTATTAGATTGAAACAGTGTTTAACTATTTCAATGGATGTACTTCCTTACACTGTGCAAGCTTGAGTTCCTTGCATCAGCAGTATTCTGAACTGAATGCCTGTGGCACACACTTAAACAAGGAAATTATTTATCTGAACGGCAATATAATCCTCGTTATAGAGGGAGATATCTGTACACCTACTCTCAGTCTTTCTTTGATCTGTTGCTTTATTCTTTAAAATTGCTCTTCAAAGACAACCTGGAGTAAATTTCAACTTATTTAAGGATACTTTCTAATCTAGCAATGAATGAAAAGGAATAACTTTATCAAGTTTTAAAGATATTATATACAGTTCAGCATCTGCTAACACACTAGATATCCAATGTTCTGCCTAGAGGAATCTGCCTCAAATTATTTGCCTAATTGTAATACTGTCAGTTACCAATTATTTAAACTGCACACTTTAACTGATACAAAACATTTACATATACTGAAGGGAAGGTTCTATGTTCTTCATCTCCTTTCCAGAACCACTGGAGACCTGGGGTGGAGACTGCTGCATGGCGATAGTGACATCAAACATTTATTTGAGACAATTCACAGATGCCCCGGCTGTGTATCCATTCTGCAGGCAGTATAAAACATTTTTCCACTATTATATGTTTAGGGTCAGTGGCTGCAGCTTCTATTTCACCATTTGAAGGGGCTGTTCCTCAATTTTTGATTGTACCTCTGCCCCTCCCCTGAACACTGTCTATTTTTTGGACATCTGTTGGGCAGGATGAGGAGATTGGTGGATCCCTTGGTTGTTCCAGCAAAATCTGCCAAGTAGATCCTGGATGTGTAAGATCACTGGGTTTCTTTGACTACTTACCTATATTTACATCTTTAGTACACACATAGGGCTGATTATTAACACTCAAAAACAGATGGCTGAGATTGTGTCATATGTTAAAATTTAAAATATCTGAAACCCGACCCCAACCTGCCCATTTCAGGGTTTAACAGAAGTAGGATATACAGCAGGCAGCCAACCCACTCCCCGATATATTTAAAAAATTTCATGAGGTTGGCAGCCTCTGATTTAATTTGCTTTGCAGATTTTCCAGTCACCGGCTGGGTTCATAAGGGTTAAAGGGAGCAGAAATGCCTCCTTCCAGCCCTCTAAACCTTCCCTTCCATCAGAACCCCACCCACCCCCTCGCCATCCCCCTCCACACCATACAAAGGCCGCTGTTGACCTCCACCTCCCACCTTGCGTTCGAAGATCAGACCTATCTGCTCCTGTGACCTGCTTGAGAATTCTCCCCGCCCAACTGGAGACTACTGAGCCAAATTACAGCTTAAAGGAACTCGCCAACAATGGTTTTGAGTTTGAACTGACCATCATGTTATTTATCACTGATCCTCTCCTTCCAGCTGCAGGGGAAGGGGGTCTTCGCCAAAGGCATCCTTGTCAGCCTGAACAAAACAGAACACTTACTGAAGTAAAGAAACATATAGAATTGTTCATTCTAGATCAATATACCATTAAGTTTGTATAGAATTCCCTCTCCAGTTACTTTGTGAAAGGGGACTCCTAATTGGTGATGGAACTAGACTACATGTGCTGCTTGTACACATTATTATGTAGTTTTGAATTCCATGATTAACTGCAAATAACAGGTAAACATTAATATTACCTGTTATGGTGCTACTTTTTATTTGATTATATGTGGAAATAGAATGCAAATAGGCCTACTGTCCAGTGAGAGTTAAAAGATTTTTTTCTTCATGACAACCATGTGATCATCATCACAATTGTGCTAATCCACAGTGGCTCTGATTGGTTCTCAGTTCCTTTTGACTGCTGCAACTTGAAAGCTAGGCAATAGTAGAACCAACCGACCTATCAGAAGGTTTGAGAGTAGTAGGAAAGAGAAAAATGTCCAGAACCCAAAAAACGAGCATACCAATTGGGAGCAGGAGTAGGCCACTTGGCCCCTCGAGCCTGCTCCACCATGCAATAAGATCATGGCTGATCTGATTGTAACCTCGACTCCACGTTCCTGCCTACCCCTGATAACCTTTCACCCCCTTGCTTATCAAGAATCAATCTACCTTTGCCTTAAACATATTTAAAGACTCTGCTTTTTTTTATATTCATTCATGGGATGTGGGCGACGCTGCCAGGCCAGCATTTATTGCCCATCCCTAATTGCCCTTGAGAAGGTGGTGGTGAGCTGCCTTCTTGAACTGCTGCAGTCCATTTGGGGTAGGTATACCCACAGAAGGGAGTTCCAGGATTTTGACTCAGCAACAGTGAAGGAACGGCGATATATTTCCAAGTCAGGATGGTGTATGACTTGGAGGTGAACTTGCAGGTGGTGGTGTTCCCATGTATTTGCTGCCCTTGTCCTTCTAGTTGGTAGAGATCGTGGGTTTGGAGGGTGCTGTCTAAGGTGCTTGCACTGCCTTTTGAGGAAGAGTGCCAAAGCAAATAATGGGCTTGCCTAGCTATTTCAAATTGTTACTCTTACCTTACTTGTTGTGAAACTACCAAATATTTTTTTAACTGCGTTGGAAGCAGTTCAGAGAAGGTTTACTAGACTAATACCTGAATGAATGGGTTGTCTTATGAGGAAAGGTTGGACAGGCTAGGCTTGTATCTGCCGGAGTTTAGAAGAGTAAGAGGCAACTTGTTTGAAACATATAAGGTCCTGAGGGATATTGACAGGGTGGATGTTTCCCCTTGTGGGAGAATCTAGAACTTGGGGCCTACGACCCTCAGAGAAAAAAAACTCCTCATCTCTGTCTTAAATGGGCAACCGCTTATTTTTAAATAGTGGCCCCGAGTTCTAGATTGTCCCACAAGGGGTAACATCCACCCTGTCAAGATCCTTCTGGACCTTATATGTTTCAATCAAGTTGCCTCTTACTCTTCTAAACTCCAGCAGATACAAGCCTAGCCTGTCCAACCTTTCCTCATAAGACAACCCATTCATTCAGGTATTAGTCCAGCAAACCTTCTCTGAACTGCTTCCAACGCAGTTAGAAAAATATTTGGTAGTTTCACAAAAAGGTAAGAGTAACATTTTGAAATAGCTAGGTAAGCCCATTATTTACTTTATTTATGGGCAGCTGAACAGAATAAATGAGTTTTGATTACAATTGGCACTCTTCATATGCTATCAAATAAATCAGCTTAATGAATTTTATGTGTCTACATTGTACTAAGTGTTTGCTAGCCTTTGGAAAGATTGAAGGTACATTTTGTGAAAGACACAAATATCCAGTCCAGAACACAAGAGGATGCTGTTGTTACGTCCCTGGGTGACACTATATTACAAATAGATATACGGTGTGCAAGTCAACTCCCAATAAAAAGTAAAATACTCAGTCCGCTTATAGGAACGAGTTACTGAGTCTGAGAAATAATTTAAGGCTCATCTGAATTTGTAATGTATGGTATCATTGAAATTTGAAGCAAATATGGCCAGGTATTACAGTTTGAATACTTTAAATGCTTCAGATCAAACCAACTCAAAAAATGTGCCAAGTGAGGATTTAATGCCACTGTCACCATGCATAGCTCAGGATGTTAATAATTGATCCATTACCATCTTACATTTATTTAACTTCACAAAGGAAGCAGCAAGTTTTAATTTTAAAATAAATCTTTTTTCAAACACACACTCTATATTTTATGAACTATATAGTGAAAAAATACTAGAAACACTTTTTAAACGATATGTATTTATTTATTTATTGCAAAATTGCATTAGAAAGACAGACCTAATGAATCATGTGACAACATAGACTACTATCAACTGAATTCCACTTACTGTCATTGGCAAACACAGGTTTAAGAGAATGTCTCCATGATACTAAATGTGAGCTTGAAATAGCTGGAAAAATAGAACTATGATTAATTTCCAATATACCTTCAGTATCAGCAACATAGTGAACTTTCCCAATTTTTGCAAAGATTACAGAAAGATAATTCTCATAAAATACCAATTTAATATTCTCAGATGTTAGCATCAAATAAACATCTGTTAAACAAAATCAGGTAGCGATTAAGTTTGCTGATCTTTGCCTTTTCTGTGGTAAACTAATCCATATGATGCATCCATGTGGCACTGTCACCTTGAACAGATCTTAGCTGAAATGGTGGGGTCACTAAGTAACCTCTCCCTCTGCTGGATTGATACCTCCTTTGATGTAAATGACAAACACTGTTGCTCAGCCGCTGACCATGAAATCCAGGCCATTATATTAAATAGTACATTTATAAATGCAACATTATATGCATGACAATATACTTCAGTAATCCCCATTGAATAAACTTTAGATTAGGTTGCAGTAGATTAAACATAGAACATAGAACATTACAGCGCAGTACAGGCCCTTCGGCCCTCGATGTTGCGCCGACCTGTGAAACCATCTGACCTACACTATTCCATTTTCATCCATATGTCTATCCAATGACCACTTAAATGCCCTTAAAGTTGGCGAGTCCACTACTGTTGCAGGCAGGGCGTTCCACGCCCCTACTACTCTCTGAGTAAAGAAACTACCTCTAACATCTGTCCTATATCTATCACCCCTCAACTTAAAGCTATGGGCCCTCGTGTTTGTCATCACCATCCGGGGTAAAAGACTCTCACTATCCACCCTATCTAACCCTCTGATTATCTTATATGTCTCTATTAAGTCACCTCTCCTCCTCCTTCTCTCTAACGAAAACAACCTCAAGTCCCTCAGCCTTTCCTCATAAGACCTTCCCTCCATACCAGGCAACATCCTAGTAAATCTCCTCTGCACCCTTTCCAAAGCTTCCACATCCTTCCGATAATGCGGTGACCAGAACTGCACGCAATACTCCAGGTGCGGCCGCACCAGAGTTTTGTACAGCTGCAGCATGACCTCGTGGCTCCGAAACTCGATCCCCCTACTAATAAAAGCTAACACACCATATGCCTTCTTAACAGCCCTATTAACCTGGGTAGCAACTTTCAGGGATTTATGTACCTGGACACCAAGATCTCTCTGCTCATCTACACTACCAAGAATCTTCCCATTAGCCCAGTACTCTGCATTCCTGTTACTCCTTCCAAAGTGAATCACCACACACTTTTCCGCATTAAACTCCATTTGCCATCTCTCAGCCCAGCTCTGCAGCCTATCTATGTCCCTCTGTACCCTACAACTTCCTTCGGCACTATCCACAACTCCACCGACCTTCGTGTCATCCGCAAATTTACTAACCCACCCTTCTACACCCTCATCCAGGTCATTTATAAAAATGACAAATAGCAGTGGCCCCAAAACAGATCCTTGCGGTACACCACTAGTAACTAAACTCCAGGATGAACATTTGCCATCAACCACCACCCTCTGTCTTCTTTCAGCTAGCCAATTTCTGATCCAAAGCTCTAAATCACCTTCAATCCCATACTTCCGTATTTTCTGCAATAGCCTACCGTGGGAAACCTTATCAAACGCCTTACTGAAATCCATATACACCACATCCACGGCTTTACCCTCAACCACCTGTTTGGTCACCTTCTCGAAAAACTCAATAAGGTTTGTGAGGCACGACCTACCCTTCACAAAACCGTGCTGACTATCGTTAATGAACTTATTCTTTTCAAGATGATTATAAATCCTATCTCTTATAACCTTTTCCAACATTTTACCCACAACCGAAGTAAGGCTCACAGGTCTATAATTACCAGGGCTGTCTCTACTCCCCTTCTTGAACAAGGGGACAACATTTGCTATCCTCCAGTCTTCCGGCACTATTCCTGTCGACAATGACGACATAAAGATCAAGGACAAAGGCTCTGCAATCTCCTCCCTGGCTTCCCAGAGAATCCTAGGATAAATCCCATCTGGCCCAGGGGACTTATCGATTTTCACACTTTCCAAAATTGCTAACACCTCCTCCTTGTGAACCTCAATCCCATCTAGCCTAGTAGTCTGTATCTCAGTATTCTCCTCGACACCATTTTCTTTCTCTACTGTAAATACTGACGAAAAATATTCATTTAACGCTTCCCCTATCTCCTCTGATTCCACACACAACTTCCCACTACTATCCTTGATTGGCCCTAATCTAACTCCAGTCATTCTTTTATTCCTGATATACCTATAGAAAGCCTTAGGGTTTTCCTTGATCCTATCCGCCAATGACTTCTCGTGTCCTCTCCTCGCTCTTCTTAGCTCTCCCTTTAGATCCTTCCTGGCTAGCTTGTAACTCTCAAGCGCCCTAACTGAGCCTTCACATCTCATCCTAACATAAGCCTTCTTCTTCATCTTGACAAGCGCTTCAACTTCTTTAGTAAACCACGGCTCCCTCGCTCGACAACTTCCTCCCTGCCTGACAGGTACATACTTATCAAGGACATGCAGTAGCTGCTCCTTGAATAAGCTCCACATTTCTATTGTGCCCATCCCCTGCAGTTTCCTTCCCCATCCTACGCATCCTAAATCTTGCCTAATCGCATCATAATTTCCTTTCCCCCAGCTATAATTCTTGCCCTGCGGTATATACCTGTCCCTGCCCATCGCTAAGGTAAACCTAACCGAATTGTGATCACTATCACCAAAGTGCTCACCTACATCTAAATCTAACACCTGGCCGGGTTCATTACCCAGTACCAAATCCAATGTGGCATCGCCCCTGGTTGGCCTGTCTACATACTGTGTCAGAAAACCCTCCTGCACACACTGGACAAAAACTGACCCATCTAAAATACTCGAACTATAGTATTTCCAGTCAATATTTGGAAAGTTAAAGTCCCCCATAACAACTACCCTGTTACTCTCGCTCCTGTCGAGAATCATCTTCGCTATCCTTTCCTCTACATCTCTGGAACTATTCGGAGGTCTATAGAAAACTCCCAACAGGGTGACCTCTCCTCTCCTGTTTCTAACCTCGGCACATACTACCTCAGTAGACGAGTCCTCAAACGTCCTTTCTGCCGCTGTAATACCCTCCTTGATTAACAATGCCACACCCCACCCCCCTTTTACCATCTTCTCTGTTCTTACTGAAACATCTAAATCCCGGAACCTGCAACATCCATTCCTGCCCCTGCTCTACCCATGTCTCCGAAATGGCCACAACATCGAGATCCCAGGTACCAACCCATGCTGCAAGCTCACCCACCTTATTCCGGATGCTCCTGGCGTTGAAGTAGATACACTTTAAACCAAGTTCTTGCTTGCCAGTGCCCTCTTGCGTCCTTGTAACCTTATCCCTGACCTCACTACTCTCAACATCCTGTACACTGGAACTACAATTTAGGTTCCCATTCCCCTGCTGAATTAGTTTAAACCCCCCCGAAGAGCACTAGCAAATCTCCACCCCCAGGATATTGGTACCCCTCTGGTTCAGGTGAAGACCATCCTGTTTGTAGAGGTCCCACCTACCCCAGAAAGAGCCCCAAATATCCAGGAAACCAAAACCCTCCCTCCTACACCATCCCTGCAGCCACGTGTTCAACTCCTCTCTCTCCCTATTCCTCGCTTCGCTAGCACGTGGCACGGGCAACAACCCAGAGATAACAACTCTGTTTGTTCTCGCTCTAAGCTTCCACCCTAGCTCCCTGAATCTCTGCCTTAAATCCCCATCTCTCTTCCTACCTATGTCGTTGGTGCCTATGTGGACCACGACTTGGGGCTGCTCCCCTTCCCCCTTAAGGATCCTAAAAACACGATTACAATTGTTTATTCCTGCTTCAGAATTAATTCATGTCTGCAGGTTCGTTAGCTATTGGTATTTCACTCTGGTTAAACCAATGTAGCACCCAATTGCCAAGGTGATGTAAGTACAGATTTGCTCTCAAACAGACACATGAACGAAATAAGCAACCTGCCTGTTTGCATCAACTTACTACATTCGAGAATAAGAAAAAAAATTATCAAATACATTGATGTTTCTTGAAACTTACCATTAGTTTAAAAGAGACAGAAACTGTGCTGTTCTTCATTGTTGCATGCAGCATATTAGTTTTCCAAAATCAGGCTGCGGGTCATCATACTGCTCTTCAGGGAAGGCAGTAGGTTGTATAGTTATCTTCTGATGGGGCAAAATCACTACCCTGAAACTACACAACCTACTACCTCACTCTGGCAGAGCATTGAGGTATTGTCTCGGTTGATTCATGAGTAATGCCTGAAGCCAAAAGCAATGTAAACAAACAAACTAAGCTGAATTTTACACATTATATAGCTTTAAAAAATTATTGTAGCAAGTGCATTATTGCATTTGTCACAGATATTTTACAGATTTGACATCTGACCCATCAGAATATAAGCCCAGTTGATAGTATGGCCCTAAAAACCATAGTTGGCAATCCTGGTGATTGTGCCTGGGATCACGCCCATCTTCCTCCAATGCTTATCCTCACTGGTGGGGTTAGTGAAGAATCATTTTGTATGTGTGGGGCCAGTGGGCAGAAATACCACTTAGGGTGTTTTCTTAGTGCCTGCCTCCCTACTTTGTTACCCAGGTTCTCAGAGTGCTTTCCCAGGCTCACTGCCCCAACCTTAGCCATGACTCCAATTATCCCCCAACAAAGGGAGCCGACCTAGGAAGTAATTTTAAAAAAAGGTTGTCCCTTTCGGGATTCTAGGCATCTTGCTAGATGCGGGCCCACATGCACATTCATAGAGGTCCTCATGCTTCCTCTCTCTGTGTATGAACTTCAATTGATAAGCTTGGTCTCTATCCAAGGTCAAGAGTGGGAACCCCTGACTTAATATTTCCATGCTTCCATGGGGGCTCCACCAGTCTCTCACTGAAATAATAGCGGGGGAAATAGTGGGATCCCCAGGGAATTTCAGGGGTGTAGCTTCATTTATATCATAATAAACATCAATCAAACCATAGCTACTTAAACATATAAGCTGCCTTCCTGTGAAATTGGTAGTTAGATCTGAATTCAAGGATGGAAATTTATTTAGGTCAATTTCTGTGGAGAGGGAGAGAAATGAGTGCGGTGTGATCTTGGGCCAGCAGCAGCCTTCAGGAGTGCTATGGAGCCAGAAGGAGCACTTCCGCGTCGCCTGGCTCCATGGTAAGGTAAGTTAGTAAAAATATCTTACCTTGTGGTAAGATATTAGAAACCAAAAAACTGAGCAACCAACCATTATTAACCATATTATTTGTCATGATCAGATATTATTTTGGATTCAAATGCTGTTGTACATTTAATTCATATTTTCATTTGTAAACAACCATACAGATGTTGATAATTATCATATAAACATATGCAGAGATCAAATCCTGGAAATATTCACCTCTGCGGTGTTTTTGTCACACACAGATTATGTGGTGCATTACTAATTGAACATTTTCCACATCCATTATCAAAACTAGAGCTTTACAACAAAAAAGTTTCATTGACTAAATCATACAAATTATACTTGTTCTAAGATGTACATTTGACAGGATCATTTAAATCATTCCTTGTTTCCAAAATATACTCAGATAACTAAAATAATTGTGTGGTTTTCAACTGATCCATCGCAGTTTTGACAGCCACCTCAGGAAAGACAGTAGATTGTATAGTTATCTGACTGGAAGGGTGCAACCCTAAAACTATACAACCTACTACCTCACCCCAAAGGGCAGTAATATTCTGTTGCAACAACCAAGGAGGAAAATGGTGGTGCTTATGTATATGTACCTGCATAGAAGGGAACAAAAAAGGAAGCCAAGAACTGAAAGTGCAATCCATTTTAAAAGTCCTTTCTCTGCTTGGTCAACACAAAGCAAACAGTTGAGAAAAATATCAGTTGTCACATTGATAAGGGTAGGTATCTGTTAGTACCATAAGCATCACAATAAAGAGGAAGATGCAACCATTCTTATACCAGTATGTCTATCACAATTAGATTGCCACCACTAGCACTTTATCAGAATACAGATTTGATGTTTGCAAGATGGCACAGTGGCGCAGTGGTTAGCACCGCAGCCTCACAGCTCCAGCGACCCGGGTTCAATTCTGGGTACTGCCTGTGTGGAGTTTGCAAGTTCTCCCTGTGTCTGCGTGGGTTTCCTCCGGGTGCTCCAGTTTCCTCCCGCAGCCAAACGACTTGCAGGTTGATAGGTAAATTGGCCATTATAAATTGCCCCTAGTATAGGTAGGTGGTAGGGGAATATAGGGACAGGTGAGGATGTGGTAGGAATATGGGATTAGTGTAGGATTAGTATAAATGGGTGGTTAATGGTCGGCACAGACTCGGTGGGCCGAAGAGCCTGTTTCAGTGCT